>NC_051184.2:110942608-110980466 GCF_013339695.2 Rhipicephalus sanguineus
CCCGCGACCCAACCTCGGCCCTGCTGACAGGAAACTACTGAAACAAAATACTATAGCGTATATCTGCCCTGCAGCATTATGGGCTTGTCGCAGGCGGTGAACTTATACGGTGAACCCGACTTCACACGCTGCTATATACGCGATCGGGAGCGGAGTAGTAATTGACCGACCGACATGTGCTCTTTACAGAAGCGGGCACTTTGTCCTGGCCCTGCTACGAAGGACCGCGGCGTGTTCATCGCGGGAGCCACTTGGGACCACGCTGGGGCTCGATGTTCGTGCTTCCGCCCTTGCTCCCAATTCTGTCACGCGCCTCTGCAGCCAACACTTCCTCCTTTGTTTGCGTCCTCGAAGCACGGCACGTAGACGCTAGGTCGGTTGGCGACTGCGGAACGAGATGCAAAACATTACGTGACAGGTGACGAAGCAATTCGCATGTAGTACATGGGCCTCTGAATTTTCGAGCCTTCAGTCGGGTGGTGCTGGTTGCGCTAACTACACTTGCGGTATAGTCCCGAATTGGTAATACATTTCTTTATACAATGATGTCGATGTACAAGTACTCCCTCGAGCGTTATGAAAGCGAATAGCCAAATTACCCTGAAGGTACTTCGTTGGCTGCGTGCCCCGCATGAAAGTATTCTGTGGCTATAGAACGCTATTTGTTTGCATACGAACATGCCAGCTCCCGTCGCGAGTAATGTATCATTGCTTGAGAGCAAATACGATGGTCCACCTCATATTGTTCTGGACTGTACATTTAGAGGGCGGATAAAGGGGGAAGTGGGGACAATTAAAGGCGAGGAGCGCACGAAACTAACAAAGATTAATTAAATACATGCACGAAGAAGACGCAGGCAATCGCTGAGGCCGGAATTACAAAGAAAAAATACACATAACACCGCGTTTTTCAGCTCGACTGTTACGTCAAATTTACAATGGGTATACGTGAAAGTACGCCCACTCACCCTTGTCTTCTCAGGGTTTTCAAAACTCCTCGCCGCCTGAAATTTCCTCTTGTTTTCCTGATCTTTGTATATTATAAGCGCACACGTTATTATGCCCTGCTGAGCACGAAGTTTAGGGTTTCATTTCCTACGTCGGCGGCCGCATTCCGATGCAGCTGGAATGCGAAAACACTTGCACATATGTATGCACGTGCGTCTGCTCTCGCCGCACGTTGTAAAGAACCCCAATCCACGACTAATTAATGAGTCTCAAGTCCGCCTCTATGCGCTGTCATGCAGATATAAAAGATATTAGTACTATCTTTGCCGCACCGTAACGGTTCCATGTTGTCCGTTACCACTATTACAACTAAACAAAACTGCGTATTGCGCATGCAAGCGAATATGTATCTGCGCGGCATGGACAGAATTGGCGAGGCTCACGTGCACGTGATGTATACACGTAAAAACCGCGTTCACGCTTCACTTCCACCGCATACATATTACGGACAGGCATGCACTTCCCGTCTGCTAAATTTTAGTGCATGCAATCCTTCGTGTTTGATTGGCACGAGTCAGGTAATGCTCGAGCAAACATCCCAGCGCTTTCCGCGCGCCGTTGCCGCGGATGCAGCACGTATGCTTCTTGTTGCTACATGCAAGATGGCGGCGCCCCGGTGAATGACGTGCGCAGTGCGCGTGACTTACCGTCGCGCGCGTTACACACACACACACACACACACACACACACACACACACACACACACACACACACACACACACACACACACACACACACACACACACACACACACACACACACACACACACACACACACACACACACACAGTCTCTCCCTCTCTTTGTACTTTATAACGTGCGTGCGTGTGTAATTATAATGTACGTCATTCTAAAGCGTGGAATATGTCAAAATGCAGAACAAATTACGGAAACCAAATGTTCAAATTTCAAATGCCTACACTTCTGAACCGCATAATAAATGTAGACAACATTAACATATCCAGTGTTTCACCAAAAGAACTACGATTAGTGTTTGTGTAATGATGTGACGTGACGACTACCTCTTTTCTATGCCTGCATTGTAATTTACTCCTTTTCTTTTATTTTATTGAGACCACGTTCTGAAACGCGTATGTAGTACGTATTTCTCCTCGTAGGTTGTACTTACTTAGCCGCACGCTTCTTTGCTATCCTGTGTAGCCGCTCAAGCTATTCTAACAGCTTTTACATGTCCTCTTCGTAACATACTCTTGTTGCGAAATAAAATTTCGATTTCAATTTTAGCTTGTTATACACACCAAACTAGAAGCCAAAAATAAGTAAGTCAAAATGAGGCGTATTACGCGGGAATAGAGGAAGGTATACACCTCTTAGAACTTTGCCTAATTTACGGAACACCTCGCAAACGCACGAATCGTTGACCTCAGGCTTTGTCAAAACCGGGAAGTCTGGTGGCGGGGTCACTGGCAGTGCGACGCAGATGCACTACTGTGTGCTCGCGCGTTACCATGACACGCTGCATTGCCCTTCGTAAGCAGTGTAAACAGTAGCTTATGCCTCCTGGCGTCACCTATACACAAAAGGGACCCCACAACGTACGTCTCGCGACGCGTCCACTAAGTACGTACGAGTCGTTGCCGTATAAGCTCCGCGCGTAAGCCGATTGTTCGGTCCACGCGGCTCTCCAGGATATGCAGTCGCTTATACAGCACGAGCAAACCGTAACAGAGCCGCTCGTAAAGTGGCCCAGACGACCCCGTGACCTTAATCGGGGGCAACAGACACTGCAGAAAGGTCACGAAGGGTATACCACTGTCCGCTCCAACTTCTTACGTCACAAAGCAGGTTGCATACGTCGGCAAGTTGCACATTCGGCATGCGTGCGGCGTTCGGCGCATGGCGCGGGTCAACGACGCATTGATGCACGTTCCCTCGATCCGTTGTTATTTGGCCGTGAATTCGGAGATGCACGATGAGGGACAAACTACCAGACAGGGGGCGACCTGACATTGTCTGCGAGTGGCTGCGGAGTGTATACGTGCGTGGTGGCGGCGGTGGCGGCGGCACGAAATGATACGGTCATACGCATATCTACCGAAAAAAAAAAAAAGGAACGCATGACGGAACGTGTTCAAGATTGCCGCGCGTGTATTAGTACGTGAGCCGAGAACAAAGTAGATCAAGTTCGTGCAGTTCGCAGACACCCGTGTGTAGACTCACGCGTGTACGAGGCTATCATCGGCTGTGCACGAATAAGATGGCCCGCGGTGTACACGTCTGGCGCTTTGGCTAGGAGTGACAGATGTCAGAGCGAAGGTTGCATGATGTAAGCTGTGCTACAACTTCCTTTACTATTACCGTTTCGTCTGTGCCCATAGGCGTGCGCAGGGTCCTCCATTTGGGGGAAGAGGGAGGCATATATTAACCGCAGCACCTCCCCCCCCCCCTCCCTTCCTTGGACGAGTCCGAAAGAAAACAATTCTTTCCAATGCATGCCTAGTGGTGCCAAGCAGGAAGGAACAACGGAGCTGAGCGGACTTCCTTGTTTTTCTATTTCTTCTCTCTCTCGCTCTATTCCTCGCTTTTTTCTATCTCTTTCTCTCTATCTGCATTTCTTTCTCTCTCTTTCTTCGTTTCTTTCTCTTTCTGTCTTGTTCTCTGTTTTTTCTATCTCTTTTGTATCTGTTCCTTTCTATCTCTATCTCTCATTGTTTCTTTCTTTCTTTCTTTCTTTCTTTCTTTCTTTCTTTCACATGAAGCCAATCAGAGCATCGTTCCTAAACCGTTTTCGCTTTTAACACGAAAGTGTTTTATGCCGGGGTCCACCAAGTACATCCGTCACGGATATGACGTTGATAAAATGGACGCCAACGGGTGAGAAAGAAAAAAACGAAGAAAAAGATACCCCCCGGGGAATCGAACCCACGACGTTGCGGCCACGACGGCAAGCGCCCGACGCCCTACCGAGTAAGCTAACTCCGGAGATGCTACACACGGCGCGAACGCGTCCTATATCTTTCACACATTCTCTTTCGCGGCGGGCGGAGCGGGGCGGTGCCGCCGCCTGTGAGGTGTGAAAATAAGTAATACTTCACAATCGACACTTACTAGCGCTTCCTCCGAGATTGCACGCGATATCGGAGGTCATGGTATAAAGCATGGTATAAAGCGTCTCGATACCAGAGAGGTAGACTGGCCGCGCTGGCGTCGCCGAGGTACTCTTGACGCAGTTACGTTCTTTGCCTTTGGCTTCGTGTTAGTGTGCGTCGGCTCATCGGAGTAGTGCAGCTTCCACGTGCACTAACGGGATTTCTCCGCGGCCGACTGCTTCAATTGCGAGAGCACCGACTAACAAAACTGCTGCAATATGCGTTGCAGAAAGGACGCGATTTCGACGGGCGAATGTCGTGCCTTGGTGGAGCGAGAGCCGCGCCTGCAAGACAAGCCAGCAGGACGCACGCGTTTGCGGCTCAGGCTACGAACCTCTACCTCCCGTGTTGCTGAAGCGCAGTGTGTGGTAGTGTATGCATGAACACAGGCGTCGGCTACCCATTACTAGAAAGCGCACAGCGTGCCGTTTCTCTCCTTAATTGACGACACTTTGAAGAAGCGCATACCGGGTACCAGTGTTGATTATGGGCTTTTTGATATCGTCCTTACGCGGTATTCACGATTCGCTGTGTCCAAATATATGTTCACACCGTCAGCTACCACAACGGTTTAATAATGATCATGGGCGTTAGTCGTCACGATAAAGACATGCTGTCAACAAGGGTGCATCACGTCAAACGGTGCTATAGCTGCCAAACACGAATAGACATTGTACAAGCTCTCATATATCACTACACAATAAGCACTACTTCTGTGAAGATACGTTTAACTTTCGTGTTATACCGATTCCTATGACGGAGGGATCAGCCATGTTTTTTTCTCCCTCTCGGTTCTGCGCTGTGCTCATAATAATGGTAGGTTTCTAAATCGTTTCACAGGCTAAATCGTTTTACAAAGCGTATCGACCTTATCGGCGTATCGTTTGTTTGTACAAGGCCCATTACCCCACTTCGCCTCCCGCGCATTCGGGCACCTTCTTCCGGGGGCGCTTCACGGCCTCAGAAACACCGCGATAAGTTTTCCTCTATTACCCAATAGCGTCTCTGTGACATCTACGGGCTTGTAATCGTGAGTAGTGCGGCCACATTTCCTTTCTATTGTGCCTCGGACAGTGAGCACATAAAAGAAAACAAATATCGTAAATATAAAGGAAAACAAAACGTGAGATACTGTTATCTTTATTTGATCAAAGCGATCCTTACAAGCCTAGTCCCGTGTGATATTCCGTGCGACAATAGCCCTCCGGGGCCTCTGCAAGTGCAGCCATGTTTTAAATCGTGCTTTGAGAACGACCCGACCGCTCCCGGGTGCCGAATAGCGTCCCGCAAGGCGGTACCGTGGACGACGTTCAGCATCGCAGCTCATCTTTTATATCCTGACATACATAAAAGGGGCAAGCCAGCAACAAGCGTCCGCGTTCGTCCACTATCGCGGGCAGGACGGAAATCAACGGGACGCAGCACCTCGGCGAAGCGCGTCAGTAGGAAGGAAGCGACGCGGTGCGGCGGAGAAGGAAGGAACGAAAGCTCCAGGCCGTTGCACAATGGGGCTCGACCCGACGGAACAGAAACACACGCAGCAAAGGTGAGACGCCGACGCATCGGAGACAATGGACAATCGGGTGTGCGTGCGTGTGATGGGAGAAGGCTTCTTTTCAAAGCGTGCCGATTCACGCCGCAGTTCCGTCGATGAAAGAAGAGTTATACCCCCGAAGAAAACAAAAGGAAGTAAGAGGCTTTCGCCGACAGCATGCGGCTCCAGGCAAGAAACGCCCCCCCCCCCCCCCCCTTTTCAGCCTTCTTTTGTTGGTGGCGGTGCAGGGCCTCCGAAGGCGCACACTTTTTTCTCAAGCGTCGTTTTCCTAGCGAAACTTTCCATTGGTGATGTGGTTTTGAAACTTTCGCTTTTTTTATATATACAGCCGCCCGCAGAGAGGAATCTGAGGTGTGTATGCCTTGAAGTGTCTGCGCGGAGCCTGCGTTTCTCTATGAGCTGTGCGCACCTGTGTTCGTAATTTTTTCTCATTTTTTGTTTTAATGTCAGCGGCAGGGATTCGGTAATGGTCTATCGAGAAAAGTCTGAAAACTGGAGCCTTTTCTATTGTTTAATCATGTGCGCTTCATTTTTTTAAATATTAACCTTTAGTTACAAAATAATTCCGCCAGTCGCAGCGACAATTAATCTGAGACATTTAAGCATTCAAAAGTGGAGTTCCAACACATGTTGGAACTCCACTGCGCACAAAGCGTGATTACGTGAGGGTCGTGACCAGCTCGCGGAGACACCAAACATGTTTTGCAAAAACGCACTGTAGAGAATGAGGCAGACAGTCACAAGTAGTCAAAAACAGCACTTCCTGTTACTTCTTCTGCGCAGTCTTCTGTAGTCTACGACGCAGTGCGAACAAACAAACAAACAAACACACACATAAACTTCTAAGCCCAAACTTCTGCATTGTCTAGGTTACAGGCGTGCTAAAGTGCGGATGTAAAACAAACAACATGTGTTGGAACTCCACTTTTGAATGCTTAAATGTCTCAGATTAATTGTCGCTGCGACTGGCGGAATTATTTTGTAACTAAAGGTTAATATTTAAAAAAATGAAGCGCACATGATTAAACAATAGAAAAGGCTCCAGTTTTCAGACTTTTCTCGATATTTTACGCGTATCGACGACACATAAGCGACGTTACTGTCGGCAATGCGGCGGTGATGATGACTAAGGAAGGCAAACTGTGCCACAGTTTTAGTTTAATTGCTAGCTGTTTCGTCGTTTTTCTCAGTCAAACAAGAAAAACTTCGAAGCGGTAACCTAGAAACTGTAAGTGTTGGCAGTCAGCGTTATTTGTATTCTTGCAGTGTTCACTATAGCACTGCCATACCTTTCTTTCGAAACTGCCCGTTCCCTCCTTTTGAGCCCGAATGTTTCCACCCTTGCGCTGTCCTCTCTTTTTTTGAAGTGTCATGTCATAGTTTAACCACGCAGGGCGCCGACACCCTTCGCTCACAGGAAATCACGTGACATCCCGACGTCGACGCAGCCGGAGGCTATCAAACGAAGAAAAGTTTGACATAAATTTTTCGGGTGTTCATTCATCGATGCATCTTCTTTGCATCTCGAGTAAATGAGTTCGCCTCAGAAATAAATACACACGTCATTGTAGCCGACGTCCTACGTATTTGCACTAACTTGTCGCCATGTTTAAAGTCATTTCGCATGGTAATACGTTCATTGGTGACAATATTAATTAAGTAGGTTGAACGCCACTCCCACAAAGGAGAGCTATCAGCTTGTGTTCGCTTATGAGCATTTTCACTAATGCTTAAAACACGTGTCACCAAGCTTCTGCGATGTAAATACGCATAACCACCTTCAGTAAGCTGCGACATGTACGGGGAACTGCAGAATTGGGCTTCCCCACCCAAAGATTGTTATTGCGGAGAAGCTACCTCTACAAGTGTTTTCAATATATACGTGCAGACTCCTTCCAAACTATGTAAGACACCAAGCATTAATGAGATTAGTGTTCGCTTTCCGAAAAGTCAATCGTCCATCAAGGACATTGAAGATTATTAAACCTCTAATGCAGTTTCAGCGCCGTTCGTAAGTCAGGAGTGTTCGGTCTGCCATTGGCGTTGACAAAGGCGGGGGGGGGGGGGGGGGTGTTTTCATCCTCCCCCCGAAATTTTTCTATTTTGCATGTGTATATATACACGCACACATACAAACAATCGCACACGGACATACATAACGGTGGTTGAACCCAACCCCTTAAAAACATTCTGGCTACAATATGCTTGCTTCCATTGCTCAAAATCATCGCAAGGCCTAGCAATTATTCATTTCTTTGCTGCACTTGTCTTTTCTAACTCTTCGCTGAGTAACATGTAAGCTCAACCGATCCTGCGTGATGGCTACACCAGCGGCGCTTTCCGTCGGTATGGTAGAGGTGTCAGCATCGGCCGGGCTGCGCCGTGCAAGCCGGTGAAGCGCATTTTCATGACGCCAACAGGTGGCGCGCTCGTCGTCTCCGAGATGCCTAGAGCGAGGTCTGGCGAAGTGGTCTCGTGGATTGTCTCCGGCAAAGTGCGTGTTATGTCACCTGTTGCTTCGCCTGCTCGGCTTTTGTTTGTGCGTATTGGTGCCTGATGGCCAAATGCGTTGCCGTAGCCACCGGCGCTTCGCGGGAAACCGGAATTTCCTAGTCAGCGAACGCGTCTATGGCACGCTGTCTACTAAAGCGAGAAACGCATGTTGCGTTTTTCGCGACCGAGAAACGTACGTATGTCGCGGTTTTCGCGAGCGAGAAAAGCATGTCACGTTTTTCGAGACCGATAAACGTATGCCGCATTGTTCGCGAGCGACAAACGCATGTCGCGTTTTCTCGCGAGCGAAAAAGATAATTGTGCGGCGAACGCCGGTGTTGCTGCCGATCTCTTGAGCGCACAACATTTTCTGTCGTGAAGTTGTGTCGTTCCGTCGATAGATTATCCGTCGCCGTCACCGGACCAGAGGACGCGTGCCTTGGTTACTTTATGTGATCGACCGAGCGTCGCAAGAAAGCCGAAAAGCGTCCGCTACATTGCGCGACGGCTCACCCGCGAGTTCGTTGTTTTCATGTGCTGACGCTACGTGATGGCAAAACTGCAGAGACAGCAGATACATTGTTTCGCCCCTGGATCCACTACGGGATACGTCTCGGACAGGAAAACAAGATAGAAATTAAGGTCTCTCTCATCGCAGTTATCGTGCGCCGATGATGAACGTCGACCGCCAGGGTTGGGACCGTTCCGTTCCACGAGCTGATAAGCCGCTGGAGAAGAACAGCGTTGTCTGTGAACTTCACTTCGACAAGAGGTTTATATTTCGCAGCTACACACATGTGATCAACGGTGACACAGTGGAAATTCCCCGTGGTCGCCCTTCCCTAACACCAGATGCGGTTCCAGCTTTGTTCCCCAACGTCGCTGCGTACCTTTCCAAGAGGTTGCCAGCGAAACGGGGGGCAATAGCCCCCGCAAACGACCACCCACTGCATAAGCCGAGGTGCAGTGCTTTCCAATCGTTACACTCCACACAAAGCTTCAGCAGTACGAAGCAATTACCAACGCTCTTGTTGGGCCAGCTTCATTGATATGTTTGCCTAATCTGAAAATTATTTGGTTATATGGCGCGCCGTAAGAAGTCGTGAACGGAAAACGCGCCTCGAGTCCGTACCAAGCGCGCGGATGATATCTCGGAGCCGACAGACGCGCCCGAGGTAGGCGAGGACGCGCCCATGCGGCGGCGCTGCTGTCGGCACCGAGATGCCTCCCGCGCCGTCGCATCGTCATGAAAAAATGCTTCGTCTCCGGCGCGCCGTTGCTCACACCTCTCCCTCTAGCCACCATACCACAAGGGAGCATTGTGAAATGAGAAATATATAAAAATAAATAAATAAATATGAGCAGTACGTCGGGCGCGGGCACGCCAAGATTCGCTTGCGTCCATTTACCGCTTAGGGCAAGAGCTGCTGAATTTTCAAGCAAAGCTTGCACTAACGGACCTGTGAAGTTAGTGATACTGGTGCTTCAAAAAACCTGCCTCACCAACTAACCCTCCTCACCCACAGCTGGCGCGCATCAAAGAAATAATAAATCAAACGAAATATATTTTCTATCCGGTGCTGGGGTTTGGTATTTGAGAGCGAATGCCTTGATAACTAGGCCACGAACATAGACGGACTCGTTCAAAGCAAGATGAGCCCAAACATACGAATGCGGTATACAGAAGATGCAAAAACCAAATGGTGAGCAGCAAACTTCCTGTGGGCGCTTCATTGAAATATTTCATGTTGGCGGACTAAAAGCGATCTGCTGGACAACGCGTAAAGTCGATACCAGAAATTTTGCAAGTGAGGAAAATTGCGTCTTCCAAAAAAATTGAATTCCTAACCCGCGTTTCCATGATCGCGTGATGGTCCTTTCGTTGGGCCGTTCTAGAGGCTGACGAACTTTAAAAGAACATGAAAGACGCCAAGCTGATTGACTCCAATACGACGTTCCGGGGACGGCCGCTACCTATAATAAAACTGAACGCTTACGTTAGGAGGAAACATTGCGCAATGCCAAAGAAAGAAAGGAAGAAGGAAAGAAAGAAAGAAAGAAAGAAAGAAAGAAAGAAAGAAAGAAAGAAAGAAAGAAAAGAAGATCGCTAGCTCAGGCACGCATTCACCAAGCTTCGCTTCCTCCTTATATAGCGATAGGTTAAGGGTTCCTGATTTTATTTTTGATCTCAAGCCTGCCCTCTCACCTTCAGCATGTAATGACCCCAAATTAAGATTGCAATGGGAGACCAGCGCTGGAGAGGTGGCGCGCCGAAAAAGGGCGCCTGGCGGGGAGTCGCGACATAACTCAGCCGCTCGCTTGGCCTCCGCGTCGCCGGCTAATCTCGGAGGCCATGTCGCTCGCGCTCAGACGAGCGGCCGCGCTGTACCGCGGTGAGCGCACGCGCGTGCGCTGTTTCCGTGCTTCATTTTGGTGCGAACAGCTCGAGCAGCCATTGCGCCAGTAATACTGCTCTATGGATTAGAAAAAATTAACTTTGTCTGAAGGCTACTTTCTCATGAAAGCACTGGAAAACGAAGAGAAACTCTGCAAAGCAGACTACGTCTGTGCATACGGCGTCGAAGATAGAGTGCTGTGCCGTGGTGGCGACTCTGTCGTCACCATTTTCTGTTTGCGTCCTGAGATTTGAGTCAAGCTAGTGCAGGCTCACAAGCCTCGATTGATAAGTACGTGCTGCGTTGATACCAGCAGCACACTACTGCAGTAAAAAGAAAGTAAGTGGCAAGGGGTAGCTGCGTCAACGTTTTTCTGCCATGGTATTTATGCCCAGCCCTGGGACGTTGATCAAGCAAACCACCGTGCTACCATAGCATGTATGGTGTCGCGCTGTTATGCTCGAGGGCGCGGGATAGATTATCGGCCACGGTGGCCGCATTTCGATGGGGTTGAAATACAAAGAACACCCGCGTACTGAGTATTATATGCGAACAGTAAAGAAGCCCAAGTGGTCAAAATTAATCCGGATTCCTACGGCGTGCCTCATAACATACCTTGTTTGGCACGTAAAACGCCAGCAATTGTCGATGTCGATCAAACACGTTTATTCTAAGTAGACACAGGCAAGCGAAAAAACTAATACAGTACGTTAGGCAAATTAAACGGCGAATAAAAATCCAAGACTTTTGACCCTTTTCTGCGAGGCATAAATTGCGATGTCTCTTCGCCGCGGCAGCCAATGCACAAGGAAGATTTACCGCATCGGCTGACTCCAGAAAGCTAAGCTTCGAGTAGTCCGATGCTTTGTTCGTGACAAGAACTCTGTCTGTAGCACAAGTGAAGTTCAACGGGGGCATCCATCGCGTGCGTATTTCTCATAACAATCCAGCGGCTACGGCGAACCTGCCCCCGTAAGCATCTCGTAGACAGACAGGTTTCCTTCTGCGTAACTGTTTGCAAATAATGTTGACTACTTCCCTATCGTATTATATTCACTGCACGCTGTGGCATCAGAAGGAGCTTGGTGGTGGTCAGATGAAAAGATTGTTACATATGCCGCATGCTCCATAATATGTATGTTTTATTTACGACAATACACCGATTAAATTCTGCTCGTTGGCCCTGGTTTCCACTGGTGGCCCTCACTATCGAATAAATCTAGCAGACACGCGCAATTCGGTTTAGAAGCCAGCCCGACGCCACAAGACAGGAGAGCAAGAGTTGCGGGATGCCGCAACTCTTGCTCCGGGATGCAACGCCACATCCGTTCCCATTCATGTTTTAGAAGGAAAAACATAAAAGGATACGTCCTCCCTCATTTCTACGTATTGTGGCACTTAAACGCGCAACAGTACCGCCAGCAGTTTTGTTTTGTTTCGGCGATACGCGCCCGCATCGCCTCAACCAGTCGCCACTTTCGTCCGCGGGAGCGGCTGGAGTATGCGCGCTTTGACCACCAGGGCGGCACTGCCCACACCGCGGAAACTCCAGCGCTGGTTCCCTATATGTGGGCTAAGGTTCACAGAAAGAACACATGGTGAGCGGGTTCTCAGCGCAGTCTTCGTTGTTCTCCACATAAACGCCACCTGCCGTTTCTTTACGCTAACTGCTCTGAGTAAGCAACAGCTCACGGGCGCAATCGGATAGTGTTTGCGGTGGTAGTCCCATCACTGTAGCTGCGCCTGCCTATAACAATCGAGAGTTTTAGTTAAGGTTTTTCGTTTCTTGCGGAAAATAGCTGGGTTCCATTACATAGCTTAGAGTACTCTCATATTAGGCGCATAATTTCAGAAAAAAAATTATGAAAGCAACTTGCGCCACAGCTACCACTGTAACTGGAGAACAGAAGGTTGTCACTTCTCACCCTTTCCTAAAAAAAAATTACACCATCGCCCACTAACGGGAATCATGTGGGGATGCGAAGCAGCGCATGGGTCGACTTAAAGTTTGTTCATCAAGGGCTCTTGCCCGATGTTAACGCTTCCTTGCAAGTGTGGCACACTATGAATTCACTGTATTTGCTGTTGCTGTTACTCGTTCCGAACTCTTGTTCGAGCACCACACGCGGGTTCATCGCGCGTCTGCAGAATCTCGTTCGCGGACGCCATCACATGATTGCTGAGAGAGTGTAAGAGGGAGAGGCCACAGCGTCTTACCAAGGCCCTTACACAGGCCGGAACGCGCTAGCGCGTGCCAGCACACATGGTTTTGTCTGCGTTACGCCAAGCTAGGACAGCACACGGCAGCCCGGGCCCCTAAAGGACTCTGCACGTATCATCATCAAGGCGGTCGAAGAGCAAGAGGAAGAAGACTTCTCCGTAGCGCGAGCGCTAGCTCAGATGGCTATGATAGGTGGTAGAAAGCGGACGCGTTCGCGAATGGAACTACGGACACAGCCCAGCGCAAAAGCTGCTTCGCATCTAATAAAGAGGAAAACGCTAAATGAACAGCACCACCACCACCACCACCACCGTCAAGCCTACTATCTAGTTTCCTAGACAAGCGGGGCGGCTTACCGCGGTCCCGCAACAGAGTACATAGTGTTTTAATTGAAATAGCGTTCTGTGGCGTAAGCTCGTCAATGCTGGCATATTCTATTTCAGCATCTAGTGCACAAGACATGGACGTAGTCAAAACCGACGATGACAGGCGCTGTCTTCGTCGGCTGTTACTCGGTCCTTCCCTTCTGTTGTGCGTGTTGGATGATGAAACCACACTAAATGCTTTACCATTTGTTTTATACCCGGCTACAACTTTCTGTGGCAGCAGAGCCAACTCTGCAGAGCCGAAGCGTACACTTTTTCACTACGCTGCTGCATGTAGTCCTCGAAAGTAATTATTTATAGGTTACGTAGCATAAAGGAAAACCTAATTGCTATTACTTTACCTTTTATGTTAAATAATTATCGCATTGCGAGAAAGCATATCACGTAAGGTTTTCTTGCTGTTTCCGGTTTTCCGGTAGCGGTTTCCCGCTTTCCCGCCCCCTTAACAAAGATGGCGAAGATGGGTTTACGTAGGCACACTTCGAAGTTTGTAAGCGAGTGTTGTTCATGAGGTGATAAGTATTCATAGAACAGAAATAATAAAACACAGTTTGTAAGCGAGTGTTCTTCATGAGGTGATAAGTATTCATAGAACAGAAATAATAAAACACACACACACACACAGATGCATTCCGAAACATTTTGTTGCCCGCATACGATAACGTGGAAAGGATTTGTAATGTAGGCAATTGAGACCGCTAGTTGAAAATGGATTTCTCTAATTGCGACAGCCACACTAACGCCGGCCACCTTGTAGTTTTCAGCAAGACCACCAGTTTGAAGGCAAAAGTGCGATAAGCAACAGTACATGACAGAAATGATGCATTTGGTAAATTGCTTTTCGTGCAAGGACGGTACATTCGCTTCCTTATTATCGCTGATACAAACACGTCGAAGATCGTCGAAGATGGCGTAGTGTAACACTGGATGCATCAGCGTCTTGGCGGAAGGCGTCACTATAAGAGCGATGAGAGCGCTTTACCATGATGCAATTACCACCATGCTTAAACTGTGCCACACGTACTCTACTTTTCCCAAATTATAGGATGCGCTAGCCTGTGACGGGCGCGTTGATGTCGATTATATGTTGTACAGCGTGCCTTTCGCTGTGCCATAAAAAAGAAAGAAAAAAAGGGGCAGCTACGCATTTGCGGCGCGAAAAATGAGGAAACAGCGGAGCCGGTGGCGTTCCCCTCAACATTTCCCTCGTCCTCATCCTCACTTCCCTTACCCACCTCTGCACCATACGTTGTGCTCTCGTAACCACACCGAAAGTGGCGCTAGTGACTAGCTAGACCGCCATGCTGTGACACATACGCGCGCTCACAGTGCAACGAAATTTGGGAAATGGTTTGTTGTCTTCACGTAGAATTTCCAGTTCAGTAATTCCCGCTTTGTCGTCCATTTTTTCCGCAAGTAAAACCACTGCATTCAATAAAACAGCTTTGGCGTCCCTTCGTAATTCAGAATATTATATAGCTGACAGAATGGTCTACTGCAGGCGTTCTCAAACTTTCTGGCCTTGGGGAATCCCAACGGCTTTTCGAGAGTGGCGTGGTACTCTTGAGCATGAAGACAATCGAAAGCGCGGAGGGGTGATAACACATTTCGATGCGCTAAACCACAGTATTAACACTGCCCGCTGTGACCTGTTTTCTTTTCTTGAATACCGAAAGCAATCGCCGTTGATGTAGAACTCTGGATAATACATAGACTTGCGATGTCCCCCGGCGCCACTACGCGAGTCGAGTAAAGCGCCCGCCAACCATGAAATGTATGCTTCAGGCACCGCGCATCGTGAACAATGCGTTCGAGCAAACTATGCGCCAAATGTACAGATGCCTCTTTTATTTTTTTTGCAAAACAAAAAGAAGGCATGCCAGTCACACAGCGGAACGGTCGTCGACTGATACACGTACCGGTCGTAAGCTCCGCCTAAATGGTTGCGTAGCCTACAGGCGGCACAAAGCTACGCCTCTTACGCATATCAGAGCGCTCGTTGCGCGTCTTGATTACAAAACCGACATAGAGCAGTGGTAAATCACCGTGTATAAGAACTGTGCCACGTGAACGGCGACGCACCGTGGGCCACGAATCAAGCCCCGAGGTGCCCGTTAATATCGTTTGAACGGGTTCGAACGCTTACGAGCATGAGAGAGGGAAGAAACATTTATTCATATCAGGGCTTGGAATGGTTAGGGTGGGTGGTGCCCCTCTTACAGGGCCCCTCTGGCTACAGCGGCTCGCCAGGCCTGGTCAAGGGTCGCCAGTTGGCTTCGCAATTCCGGTTCCGCGAGCCGCGCCTCCCACGACCAATTCAGGGAATGGTTGTTCAACAGAGGCGAGATGGCAGCCTCTGGACGTTGAGTACACTGATATGTAATGTGTTGCAATGTCGGCGTTGCTTCGCACCATGGACATTTGTTGCTGCATCTATGAAAGTACAGTCTGTGTAACCTGTGTAAATGTGGGAAAGTGTTTGTTTGGAGACGACGCCAGTCGCGTGCTTGTCTCCTGTTTAGGTTAGGATGAGGGGCAGCTTTAGTTCGCCTACCTAGTCTTTGAAATTCGAGGATTTCTCATGGCACTCCAGGTGTCGAAGTGTCCTCCCAGGTGATGTGGTCCGAGCCTAGGCCTGTCATGCCTAGAGCCAAACGGTTTGCCCGTTCGTTCATTACCAGCGCTCCGCGCGTTCTGTCATCACGGGTCCGCAAAGCGTGCAAGTTTCATGGCGCGCACCACATGACGAGTCTTTAGTGCTGCTACCACGTGGGTCTCTATTCGTAGACACTCGATGTGCCGATGCGACGTGCGATAGCTTCGTTAAATGCAAAATGCAAGCAAATGTGCTTGTCTAAATATATAAATTTGTTCCTAATGAGCGTAAAATGGGAGCGGAATGCATTCGTTGTGGCCGCTCGCGGAATCATACGATGACCTTCGCGGTACCCCTCGGTTCTGCGGATTCTAGTTTCAGAAACCGTGGTGTAGTCGTTATGGTGCTCAACTGCTGACCCGAAGGTCGCCGGATTGAATGCCGGCCACGGCGGCCGCAGTTTCAGCGCAGGCGACAATGCTTGAGGCCCGTGCACTTAGATTTAGATGCGCGTTAAAACACCCAGGTTTTCGAACTTTCCCGAGCTCTCCACTAATGCGTGCCTAAAAATATTATCCTTCTTTTGGGACGTAAAACCCCAACACGTATTTTAATGAAGGAGCAGTGACTATAAAATTTCAAGCTCTATATGCGGCCTTCACTCGATAGCTTGGTATGCAAAAGGTTTATGAGTGAAGTATGAATTGCGTCCGTTCGTAGAAGTCATTTTATTTCGAGGGCGAACAGCGTATAAAAACTCCACGGTGCGTTCAGCACTTTGCGACCTCGACAGTAGTATTACGTGCTCAGCGGGCCCCCAGGCCACGCCTCAGGCGCTGAGTGACAATGCGCTAGCAACGATAACGTCAACGATGTCAGTGTTGTCGTCGCGGTTCCGACTAGCAACGACGCCTGGCAGCGGTTTCACATCGATTGTCTGGGTAGATTGTCTCAAGTTCCGGGTCTACGCCACGGAGTAATGGCATCTTCGACAATTCGCACCGGTGTGCACCGGGGCGCCCAGGCGCTACGATGATTGGGCTAAACGGCGTACCAGGACACCGCGGTGCGCACCGGTGTGATTTGTCGACGATGCCATAAGATAGACAGGAGCGCCGACTCCGCTCGTCTGGAAGGGACACATTTTGCAACGCCGCTTCATGCATCGCGGCGTGTTCGCCACACCCTTTCGAATGATTTGTCGTGTGCTCGTCAGCGTGTGATAATTGGCAGCGACGATCTCAACTGCATTACGTGCCAGCATGTCGTGAAACAGTTGTGCAAACACGTTGTTTTGCTGGGGAGTGTTGCGATTGGGATGGCTGGAGGGAAACAAGCCACGCGCCCGGCATCTCGGAGGCCATGTTGTAAAGCAACATCTCACGGGCGCAAGCGGACAGTGTTTGGGTGGTAGTAACGGCGTTTCTGGTGGCGTTTGTACTGCGTGGAACAGTCTAGCATTTTACTTAAGGTGTTTCGTTTCATACGAAAAATAGCTGCGTTGCTTGCCATAGTTTAGCGTCCTTTGATATCAAGCTCATAATTTCAGAAAAAATTATGAAAGAAACTTGTGCCACAGTTACTGCTGAAACTGAAGACCATACACTTGTCGCTCCTATTCAATTGGCTCCATGGACAGGTTCGTTGCTGGTTTCAACCAGAGCTAGCTTAACACGGGACAGCTTACGGCTCTCCCAAAATAGAGCTCGCAGTGCTGTAAACCGACCGCCACTTTCCTAAAGAAACGAATAGGAGAACGCTTATTGACAAGCGTACTATCTAATATCCTAGACAAGCGGGGCGGCTTACCGCACACCCGCAATAGAGTACATAGTGTTTTAAAGGGACTGTCTACCGTCCTTCATCGCTTTTCTGTTTTGTACCGCAATCGAAAGCATACCGTCTGAAGTGTCCAAACTTGCAGCGGTTTCTCTGGAAAGTGAGTAGAAAATTTTAAAGCAGAATTTTTCTATCTGCGTTCGGTCTTCTTCCATTGGTGTGAATACGCCCCACGACACTGGTTGGTGGACGCGATGACGATTGTTGTGCCGGTAAAACTTAAAACCGAAAGCACATGCCATTTCTGTAGGATTTCTTTAATTTCGCTGACCACTAATGCAATGAATGTAACAGTCGTTTTAAGTGCGCCATCGGTTAAATGGAGCCTTATTATACGATTACAGAACACTAGTTTTGCTATGATTGCAGTCTATGCGTTTATTTTAGCACTGCTGCCGCAATCTTCCCACAGACGTTTCTGTAACGGTCTTGCAAGCAAACGATGTAACGAAACTCCTGTACTGATGTAGCGATGATAAATGCATGCCTTCAGAGCGCAGCACGCGCGAGACATCCTAACGACAGTGCAGCGTAACGGTACAACCAAGGCGGGGTGTTGAAGCAGACGAACTCGAAAGCGGCGGAGTCCGCAGCGCCGCCAGGCGTCTTTTTGGACGCGTGGGATAAAAAAAACAGCAAAAATTACTTTTTGACGCAATCGAAAGCTGTTTCAAGAGCGGAAAATACACTCTCAAGTTCTACATGTTTGTTTTTAAGCAAAATAAGTCCACCTGCGTGGATAGTCTGTCACACCTATAGATTGCGGGAATTGCGACCACTTTGCTGTTGGGTGACGCTAGCGGTCATTCTTTCACGGTTTTCAGCATCAGATTATAATTATAATTCTTTTTTTATGGGACGAAAGCGCGCTCGTTGCCGCCGATGTGACGAGCGATCTTCTCATTTTCACCACAATCAAAAAAATTTTTCGGAGCGGTAGACAGTCCCTTTAAATGAAGCAGCGTAAGCTTGGCAATATTGCTGTCTTCCATTTCAGCGTCAGCGCACAAGACAAGGACGGAGTGAAAACCGTCGAAAACAGGCGCTGCTTCGTCGGCTGTCACTCGGTCCTTGTCGTCTGTTGTGTATGTGTTGCATGGTGAAAACACGCTACAGTGAAACCTCGGTGATACGATGACAGCTCATACGAATTTTGGGGTGATACGAATTTTTCGTTGGTCCCGGCCAAGACCCATTGGCCTGCAATGTAATAGAGTACGGTTGTTGCGAACCGATTTTCACCCATCGACGTTTGATACGAACGTACGCTACCGCCCAGGTACGAAGAGGTGATGTCCGCGCTGTCGCGGAAGACGCGCCAAGCACGCGCGAGCGCGGGAACGCAAAGCGTGGGCATGCGCGCCGCACCGCCAAATCGTCAGAATCACGGTGTAAGAAAAACACTTTTCTTACGGTCAGAATAAACCTTCAGAGACGCGTCACGGCCTCCGAGATTGTGTGCGCGAGTCTTTGAGGCTCTCATGTGCCTCCGTGTGCCTTCGCATTTAGATTACAGAGAACATTAGCGCCACGCGTCTTCTTTTATTTTTTTAACGCCTCGACACGGGCTACTGTCGTTGTACTGTGTTTACACATGCCTGCCTCGTGCATGAGACATCCTATGAAAGGTGGACGAGGACCGAAACAAGGCGAGCACGGTCTTGGCGAAGGAGTCATGCCTCACAACGTCAACATGCGCGACCGTTGAGGTCGCACTTGTGCGGGCACGGCCGAGAATCTCTCAAAAAACACCCCCGACACCTCAGCAATTAAAAAATTATAACACAGGACCATGGTTCTGTAATTTTGTGGCCTTGATTCTGTAATTTTGTGGCCTTGACACCAGAGTACCGCAGGCCTTGAGGCCTGCAGTACTCTGGTGTCATGCAAGAAAGCATACTAAAATTTGGAAGGGGCTACTGCTGTCGCGGGTCACAACGCACCTGGTTTGTTATTTAAATACGCTCGTACGGGCCGCATATTTACGAGCGCAGGTATGATTGCCGACATCTAAAATATTAAATGACAATCATTCAGGATTCTTCCTGACGTTGCTGCAGCCCTTATAAACAAAAAATGAAAATGTACGCCAGCTTTCTTTTGTCGCATGATAATTTTCCATGCTTTCTGGTGATACGAATTTCGGACGATACGAATATTTTTGGTGGTCGCATGAGATTTGTGTCACCGGGGTTTCACTGTAAATGGTTTACCATTTGTTCTATACCTGGCGACAACTTTCTCTGGCAGCACAGCTAACTCTGCCGAGCCAGAGCGCTCACATTTTCACTACGCTACTGCATGTTGAAAGTAATTCTTTGTAGATTACGAAGCATAAAGAAAAACCTAATAGCTATTTTTTTCCTTTTTATGTGCAATGTTTCTTGAATTGCAAGAAAGTTTATCCCGTGAGGGATTTTCGACTTTTTGCTGCTTCTGGCTTTTTGGTGTCGATTTTGCGCTTTGCTGACCCCTTAACAACGATGGCGAAGATGGGTTGAAGTAGGCACAATTCGAAGTTTGTAAGTGAGTGTCAGCGACTGTTCATGAGTTGATATATATTCATCGAACAGAAAAAAAAACAATATGATGCGTTCCGAAACATTTTCTTGTCCGCATACGATAACGTGGTAAGGGTTTGTATTGTACGCAACTGAGACCACCACTTCAAATAGATCTCTCTCATTGAGCTGGCCACATTCAGGCCGACCACCCGGTAGTTTAAAGCATAATCACCAGCTTGAAGGCATAAGTGTGGTCACAAAAAGTACATGACAGACATGAGGCATTAGATAAATTGCTTTGCGTACATGCTCGGTATTTTCGGTTCCTCATTGTCGCTGATACAAACACGTTGAAGATGGCGTAGTGTAACACTGGACGCATCAGCCTTATGGTCGGAGGCGTTACTATAAGAGCGATGAGAGCGCTTTACCATGATAAATCAACAAATATGCTTCGACTGTGCATCGCGTTCTCTATTTTTTTCAAAATATAGGAGGCGGTAGCTTGTGACAGACGCGTTGATGTCGATTATACGTTTTACAGCGTGCCTTTCTCCTTGAAAAAAAAAAAAAAGCTAAAAAAAAGAGGGGGGGGGGGCAGCTATGCACTTGCGGTGCGAAGAATGAGGAAACAGCGGAGCCGGTGGTGTTCCCCTCCACCTTTCCCTCGTCCTCACCCTACCTTACCTTACCCTCCTCTTCACCACGAGTTGTGCTATCGTAAGCGGTCTAGTGCTCATGGCGCTCGACTGCTGACCCGGAGGTCGCAGGATCGAATCCCGGCCGTGGCGGCTGCATTTTCGATGGAGGCGAAAACGTTTGAGGCCCGTGTACTTAGATGTAGGTGCACATTAAAGAACTCCAGGTGGTCCAAAATTCCGGAGCCGTCCGCTACGGCGTCTCTCAAAATCATATCGTGGCTTTTGGAACGTTAAACACCTGATATTATTATTATTACTATTATTATTATATTATTATTATTATTATTATTATTATTATTATTATTATATTATTATTATTATTATTATTATTATTATTATTATTATTATTATTACTATTATTATTATTATTATTATTATTATTATTATTATTATTATTATTATTATTATTATTATTGTGCTCTCGTAACGGCGCCAGAGGTGGCGCTAATGATTGCTAGACCATTTTGCTATGGCACATGCGGGCGCACATAATGCAACGAAACTTAAAAAATAGCGTGTTGTTTTCACCTAGAAATTCTAGCGCAGTAATTCCCGCCTTGTCGTCGTCTTTCTTTCGCAACTAAAAGAGCTGGATTCGTTAAAACAGCTTCTTACGTCCCGTTGGAATGCAGGATATTTTATACCCGCCCGAGGGATCTATTGCAGGCATTCTCAAATTTTTGTGGATTTGGGCAGTCCTGATGGCTTTTCTAGAGTGCCGCGGTGGCCCTAAGTTTTTCTCGAGCATGGAGAAAATTGAAAGCGGGGGGGGGGGGGGAGGAGGAGGAGCGGGGAGCGATAACGCATTTTGACGCGCGCAACCATAGTATTAACTCTGGCCGCGTTGACGTGTTGTCTTTCCTTGAATATCGAATGCAACCGTGGTTGATGTATCACTCTCGATAATACTCTAGCGAAGCGTCAGAACTCTATAATAGGTCGTCCTCTCGATCGCTTTCTAGTGGGTCGTCGTCTTTGGCTCTTCTCAGCACGCCCGTCGTGCTGAGGCTGCGCTTCATCTTGACTGTCGCCGTAGTGCGTCGTCGCCTAGTGCCGTCAATAAACGCCTTTAGAATTGGGTGGAGAGTGCTGCACCGTCAAACCAGCTTCGGTCCCCGTTCGATGCCCCTGGCGCTTCGATCCCGCACCGTTCGATCTACTATGCCTGAAGACGCCGCCCAGCAAACGCTTCCCCCTGCACCGACAGCATGCCCGGTATCTTCCGCATGCGCGACATCGTGTCTTCACCAGCGCGGATGGCACTGATATTGAGGACTGGCCCGCGATTTACGAGCGCGTGAGCGTCTCCAGAAAATGGGACGAGAGAGGCAAACTGAGCAACCTGGTTTTCTACCTCGCGGGTGTGGCAAGCCTGTGGTACAACAACCACGCAACCAATTTCCCCACGTGGTCTGATTTCAAGACCGCCATCTTCGACGGGTTTAGCCGCCTTGCCGTCCGTAAACTGAGAGCCGAACAGCGTTTACGTGAACGAGCTCAGTAGATCGGTGAGTCTTTTACGAGCTACATCGAAGACGTCCTGCACTTGCGCAACAAAGCCGACGCAACCATACCTGAGTCTGACAACGTCCGAAACGTTATGAAAAGCATCGCCGACGATGCTTTTCATAACGCTTTAACCGCATGCTCGGTGACGTGCTCTCGATGTACGTCACCGCCGATCACACATACTGGGATGCCGTTCTGCCTTTCGTCACCTACGCCTACAATACCGCCCCTCAAAGCACCACTGGTTTCTCACCCTTTTACTTATTGTACGGCAGGCACCCGTCGCACACAAACGACACAATCCTTCCATACAAGCCGGATCGATCTGAGTGTGCGGCTATTTCTGCCACAGCCAGACTTGCTGAGGAGTGTCGCTAGCTTTCTAAGATCTTTACTACGCATGACCAAGAGCGGCAGAAGAGAATTCGCGGTGACACCACCAATTGTGCGCCCCCGTTCCTCCCTGGAGCGCTCGTATGGCTGTCGGTCCCTACCACTGCAGCTGGCCTCTCCTCAAAACTACTGCCCAAATACGAAGGTCCCTACCGCGTCGTGGAACGTACATCCCCGATCAACCACCTCATCGAAGTCATTGAACCATTTTCGGACATGCGCCGTCGAGAGCGCGACATTGTCAAAGTGGAGCGCCTGAAGCCCTGCTATGACCCACTCATAGCGACAAGCTGTTAGGTAGCCGGGCAGCTCCTTTTTTTTTACCCGCGGTAATTATAGCGAAGCGTTGTAACTCTGTAATGTGTCGTCCTCTCTAGCGCCTTCTAGCGGGTCGTTATCTTCGGCTCTTTTCTGAGAGCACGCCCCTCGTGTTGAGGCTGCGCTCCGTCTTTACTGTCGCCGTAGTGCATCGGCGCCTAGTGCTGTGAATAAACGCCTTTACCATACATAGACTTGCGATGTCCCCTCGCGCCGCCTCGCGAGTCGAGTACACGTACCGGTCATAAGCTAAGCCTCAATGCTCGTCTATCCCGCAGCTGGTACGAAGTGAGGCCTCTTACGCATGTGAAAGCGCTCGTTGCGCGTCTTGATGAAAAAACCGACATCGAGCAGTGGCAAATCACCTTGATTGTAAACTGTGCCACGTGAACGGCAACGCGCCGTGAGACGCGAATAAAGCTCCTAGGTTCTCGTTATCAGATACTTTAGTACTGCGTACGTTGCCTACGTGGCGGCGTTGCGCGCGTAAGGACGCCACGTTTTGCGTAGTGCGCATATGCCGACCACAGCGCGCACGTATCGCGTTACGTACGCGGCCGCTACGTACGCACGAGTATGAGGTGGTCGGGCAGTTCTCGTATTCGTTCATGAAAGCGCGATACTTCGTTTCGCGAAATAGCGGCATCAAAGGCGAGCACCCGCATGCTCTACTTTTCCATCGTCTATGATTTGGCGCTGCTGCGCCTAGTAAACGGGCACAACCCATTTCAAGATCCGTCGCGGTGGGAAAGCATCGTGAAGAATATGAACTTTGCCCTGAGAAGTGTTTAGCGTGCGCGCCTTGTGCTAAAGGCTGGACCTTCTCTTGGCACAGTTCATCGCAAACTACCGTGCCAGCCTCAGAAAGTAATACTGAAGTTTGGATACTTCACGATGTGCTTGGTATGTTGAATGCGTACTAATAAATCGGCCTAGACGAGCGACTTTCGCTTCGGAACTCCGCGTTGCCTGGAAGCGAAGAAGCAATACCCCGTGACAAGCCGCATGAAATTTAGTTCTGGTGTTGCAATTATGCAACGAGCGTACAGCGAACGCGCTCGTCGACTCGTCTGTGTACCTCTCCGAATCCGACTACCCGCCCGCCCCGGACGCGATAGAGGAGGATCCTTTCGGAGCCCTCTTCACTTGCGCCGAGATAAAGGCAGTCCTAGCTGAACTCAGTTGCCGGTCGGCCTCGGGCCCCGGCGGCATAAAGGACGAGCTTATCAAAAATTTCGCAGAGGCGGACATCGAACTCCTCACGGAGCACATCAACAAAATCTGGGAAACAGGCTACGTCCTACCTGAGTTGCGGGAGGCGTCTGTCATACTCATGCGCAACTGGGCAAAGCCCTAGCCTTAGGCTCACTTCGCCTCATCTCGCTCACGTCCTCTGTGGGTAAGGTGGCGGAGCATGTCATCCTCAAACGAGTCACGATGAAAAAATCCGTAAACAGGGGGTGGGTGCTCGAGCCAACATTTCCACAAGTGGACTTGTCTTCTTCAAGGCTGGAACTGATTTCCTTAGCTATCGTGTGTATATGCTTCGTGCCCTCTCCACCAGAAGGGAGAAGGGGTGGGGAATGGGGGGAGAGGCCACAGTGACGACTGGGTGAGTCATAAGGAACGCGAAAAACAAGAAAAACAAAAAAAGCGGGGTGCGGGGGGGGGGGGGAACGGAAGGGTGTACGTTTCGCTGAATGATTGTCAATGGAAGCACGTGGCATTCTAACAATAGTAGGTTCGAAATGCCTCGAAGAAGGGATTAACTCTCATTCGTTTTCGTTGTGGTGTATGTACCATACCGAATAGATTCAAGAGCCCCCTTAGAAATGTTAATACCTTCTGGCTGGAATGTATTGAAGTTGTGAATAAGGTATGACTGTATATTTTCTCTCTGTTGGGGACTGGAAGTTTGACTGAAGTATGTAAAGTTTGAGATCTTCCAAGTTGTGACCAGCTACATTAAAATGATCTCCCACTGCTTTAGGTAAATTCTTCGCTGTGTCCGCGCGATGCCCGTTTAATGTAACATTAAGAGGTTGTCCCGTTTCGCCAATGTACCCTTTTTGACAATATGAACATTCGATTATGTAGATAACGTTTGAACTAGTGCAGGTAAAACTAGATTTTATATGATGGACGTAATCCCTTCCGGTGCTTTTAACGATAACGTCATCTTGAAGGTACTTACAAGTCTTACATCTTGGACGAGAACAAGGTGTTATGTGGCCAGTAAAATGAGGGTTTACTTTTGCATGCATTAACATGTCCTTAAAATTCCAATTGCGGCAATACACGACCTTTCGTACTCAGGGAAAAGCTTTTCTAAGGCGCTTGTTGCTTGCCAGTATTGGGTAATACATACGGAGGATATTATTTATGTTTGGTATCGCTGTGTCCGCGCGATGCCCGTTTCACGAGGGGCTACACGACGGGCTATAGTATTCAACGTGGTACATTTTCAGCAGATTTTCAATGAAAACATATAAAAACTTTAAACAACATTCAATAGTCAACCTCATCAGGAATGTCATGATTAAGATAGTAGATTATTGACTTCGTCGCTTGGTGACATTGGAGTTCTAAGCAAAAACGCCTTCATCCTGTGATCAATATAGCGCAGATAGTCACGTAAACCTTCGGGCTGGATGCAGCTTTGTAATTCGCTGATTAATACAAACAACGTTACCCCCCTCTCTCTCTCTCTGTGGCAAAAACCAGTCGAAAAGACGCCGGACAAGGGGAAGAAGTGACACACACAAGGACTGTCCTTGTGTGTGTCACTTCTTCCCCTTGTCCGGCGTCTTTTCGACTGGTTTTTGCCTCAGCGTCATGTACCAACTGACCCAGACTTCGACCTTATTGCATTACCCCTCTCTGTTCCAACGTTTCGTTCCATTGAGGTTTTTTTCATCGTTGTTTAGAATTCGAAAAACATTCGAAAAATATTCGGTATTGCTGCTTAGCACTATTCGACTGGAGTACCAAATCGAACAGAACGCTATTTGATTCGTTCATCGAAATTTGCGAATATTCCCACACCCGTAATTTAAAGTCACTGGAACGGGAAAAGTACCGCGTCCTTTCTCTCTTGGGCGCCGCGCGCGCCCGCTCGCGATTCGTTTTTTTTTTTTTTTTTTTTTTTGTGGTCACGTGGTCATTTAGCGCCATAAATGATCACGTTCTGCGCCTTGCTTTTTTTTTTCTTCGCTGCCGACGCACGGTACTTTGCAGAGCGGTTGTTTTTATAGCTTGAGAAAAGTGTACGAGAACCTTACTTTATCGTCTTGAACATCAACACATCGAAGAATATCAGGGTGCTGCCGTTTTGAATGCAGCGACCGGCGAGAATCGGGAGAAGCGCTCTTTGCTATTTCGAGCGGGAAAAAACGACGACAAGCGACGGGTTGCGTGGCTGCACAGATTATGGCGGGAGAAATTCGTTCCCACGTATGATACCCACCTAAGCGTGGTATAAGAATTCCGTTGAGTATTCGCAAATATTGCTTCGGGTAATGTTTATGTTGCCCCTATACCAGTGCACCGTGTTTTGCACGGTTATCGAAGAAAGTAAATGCACAATTAACGTCACCGGGAAGCTGTTAATGTGGATGTCGTAAAAGTAACACCCATGGGCTTACAGATAGCCACCATCAAGCCTTGGAAACGCACTGCTGCAACATTTCCTCGTCATTCACTTTCATCTGGACTAGCTTTAAATCGTTGGTTTTTTGACGTGCATGGGGTTGTTGCTCTATTTTTATTCTTTTGCAATACAACATTCCATGAGCTCCGCTTGGTCTGTGAAGGCTCGGTGCATATTGTTTTTCTTTAACGACCATGTCTGGAATATTTCTTATTAAAACTCCTGAAAGCGAATTCAGGCGTAACGTCTTTATTGACATGTGGTCTGCATGGCAACGGTTTAGGGTCTCGCATTAAGTCATCCTTTATAAGCTTCACAAAAAAGCTACCCTGATGTAGAAAGCAGTTTCTGAAGCATTTTGATCTGATATATAGGAATATGATAACGTTAGCTTAACATGCTTTAGCAATTAAAGATTTTAATAAGCCGTTATACTGGCTTCATTCGTGAACGCTGTATCAGTCATGGCGACTGACCGAGCGAAGGACGCAAGATCGTGCTGAGGAAAAAAACCCCTAATCACTTTATTGCATAGTATTTAAAGGCGAGAAGGTTAGTGTGAACAGAAAGGGTAGCAAGATAGTACAAAATGAAACACTGGCACGTTTGTGCTCAAACCGAAAGATAAATGCGCGCAAATCCCTCTGGTCAACAAATAGTTTGCTTTAAGAAACACTTCACAATCACTTGCTCATCTGTTGAAAGTTTGGAGTGTAGCCTAAGCGTTCGGGTGGCCTAATTTGCAGCTGCGATCCTCTTAAGATTGGCGAAGGTTGCCGCGATGCTGTCGCTTGCGGTGCTGCGTTCATTCATGGCGGGTGTGCTTCACGAGATGTTTGTCTCCACGTCAGAGTTGTCGCTCATTTCATCTTCTGATGGTTCGTGGTGCAGATACTCTTTCGTCTTCAGCAAAAGTTATCGGTTTCGCCGTACCATCCTATTGTCTCCCGTCTTGACAAAATAGGACCTCGGCCCTGCTAGTGCTGTCACTGTGCCTCTGCGTGACCATGAATGCTTCTTTATGCGCACCGCATCATACCTTTAAAGAGGCGAGGGAGATGGACGATAAATGCTTGTCTGCTTGTGCTTCTTCACCTACACCTGTTGTCTGTTCCCGAAAGTCAGGCAGTTGGCCCGGGTCCGCAGGCCGCGTCCTTGAAGCAGCTCTCCGGGGGACCGATCATCCTTAATTTACTAGCAAACATTCGAGTGATCGTGCAATATCAAAACAACAAATAAATAACCCCTATGAAGTCCTCGCCTTATTTGTAGCATTGCTTTCATTTGATTGGGCCTAACCAAGAACGAGCGCCCTGGAGCAGCTCCCGTTCTCTCGCTCACCCCTGTAACTCGGGCACTCGCGAGTCTGTACAGCAAAAAGAATTTTCCCCTGCATACACACAAAAGGGAGCGATCTGTTTTCTAATCGCGATCCCTTCTGCATTGGTCGCAGCTCTCACGTACGTCTCCTGTTCGGGACGTTTGCGCGAGCCTCGACCAATCCGTGCGGCACGAATGCTCGTTCTTTTATGGAATGCGCACACGGTCGCACTTCCGGTACATGCAGGTAGCGGAGAAGATGTTGTTTACTTACGACAGCTTGCCATGACTGTGTTTTCCACTTTCAAGCGAGGCTTGTTATGATCCACAGATATCGGTGGCGGTGTCGTATGCGAAAAACGTACAGAAATGCGGCACTTTAAAGTTTGCCAGTCACATGCCTACTTGTATGTGCCGTTTTCCCATAATTCATACTCTCTCGATCGGGTGCTTGTCGGCGATTCGCTGCTGTGATATAGTAATGTGATTTTTTATTGATGTCACTTGTCATTTCACGTTGCATTACACGTTGCCTCATTTCATTGTTGCCCTGGTGTGAACGCATGACCGTCGTTCGCTTGTAGCAACTGAAGTGTTGCGCTGCCAATGACGTGGATGACGTCCGATTCCCGGGTTGGTGAAGGAGACACCAGGAAGCATTGAGCAATGACAAATAAGTAAAAATGAATGAGCAGTACGTCGGGCGTGGGCACGCCAAGATTCGCTTGCCTCCGTTTACCGCTTAAGGTAAGAGCTCCTGAATTGTCAAGCGAAGCTTGTACTAACCGATCTGTGAAGTTAGTGATACTGGTGCTTTAAAAAACCTGGCTCACCAACAAACCCTCCTTACCCACAGCTGGTGCGCATCAAAGAACTAATAAATCAAACGAAATAAGTTTTCTATCCGGTGCTGAGGTGTGATATTTGAAAGCGAGTGCCTTGATTACTAGACCACGAGCATAGATAGACTCGTTCAAAGCAAGATCAGCTGTAGCATACGAATGCGGTATACTGGAGATGCAAAAACCAAAGGGTGAACAGTAAACTTGCGGTGGGCGCTTCGCTGAAATATTTCGCGTTGGCGGACTAAAACCGATCTGCTGGACAACGCGTAAAGTCGATATCAAAAATTGCACAATTGAGAAAAATCCCGTCTTCCAAAAATTTGAATTCCTAACCGACGTTTCCATTATCGCGTGATGGTCCTTTCGCTGCGCCGTTCTAGAAGCTAACAAACCTTGAACAGAACATGAAAGATGCCATGCTGATCGAGTCCGAAAACGGCGTTCCGAGGACGGCCGCTACCTATAATTTAACTGAACGCTTACGTTAGGAGAAAACATAGCGCAATGGCAAGCAAAGAAAGAAAGAAGGAACTAAAGAAAAAAGAAAGAAAGAAAGAAAGAAAGAAGAAGAAGAAGAAATGAAGATCACTAGATCAGGCACGCAAACAGCAAGCTTCGCTTCCTCCCAATATAGCAATATGGCAAGGGTTGCTGATTTTAATTCTTATTGCAAACCTTCCGTCACGCCTTCAACATAGAATGACCCCGAATTAAGATTGCAATATCTGCGCTAAGGCTCACAGAATGAAGACAAGGTTAGCGGGCTCTCAGCGCAGTCTTCGTTGTTTTCCACATAAACGCCACCTGCCGTTTCCTTACGCCAACTGCTCTGAGTAAGCAAGAGCTCACGGGCGCAAGCGGACAGTGTTTGCGGTGGTCGTGGCCATCACTGTACCTGCGGCTGCCTATAACAATCCGGAGTTTTAGTTAAGGTATTTCGTTTCTTCCGGTAAATAGCTGGGTTCCATGACATAGTTTAGAGTACTTTCATATTAGGCGCATAATTTCAGCAAAAAATTTATGAAAGCAACTTGCGCCACAGCTACCGCTGTAACTGAAGAACAGAAGGTTGTCACTTCTATTCATGTGGCTCTATTGAGAGGTTTTGTCGGCACCGCTTTGTCCGCAACATACACGGGACAGCTTACTGCACTCCCACAGTAGAGCACGCAGTCCTTTAAATCGAGCACCCCTTTCCTATAGAAAAAATTACACCATCCCCCACTAAAGGGAATCATGTGGGGATGCGAAGCAGCGCATGGGTCGACTTAAAGTGTGTTTATCAAGGGCTCTTGCCCGATGTTAACGCGTCCTTGCAAGTGTGGCACACTATGAATTCACTGAAGTTGCTGTTACTCGTTCCGAACTCTTTCTCGAGCACCCCACGTGGGTTCATCATGCGTCTGCAGAATCTCGTTCGCGGACTCCATCACATGATTGCTAAGAGAGTGTAAGGGGGAGAGGCCACAGCGTCTTCCCCAGCACTTACACAGGCCCGAACGCGCTAGCGCGTGCCAGCACACATGGTTTTGTCTGCGTTACTCCAAGCTAGGACAGCAAACGGCAGCCCGGGCCCCTAAAGGGCTCTGCACGTATCATCATCAAGGCGGTCGAAGAGCAAGAGGAAGAAGACTTCAAATGGCTATGACAGGTGGTAGAAAGCGGACGGTCGCGAATGGAACTACGGACACAGCCCAGCGCAAACCTGCTTCGCATCTAATAAAGAGGAATACGCTAAATGAACAGCAGCACCACCACCACCACCAGCACCGTCAAGCCAACTATCTAGTTTCCTAGACAAGCGGGGCGGCTTACCGCAGTGCTTTAAATGAAATAGCGCTCTGTGGCGTAAGCTCGTCAATGTTGGTATATTCTATTTCAGCATCTAGTGCACAAGACAAGGACGTAGTCAAAACCGACGATGACAGGCGTTGTCTTCGTCGGCTGTTACTCGGTCCTTCCCTTCTGTTGTGCGTGTTGGATGATGAAACCACACTGAATGCTTTAGCATTTGTTTTATACGTGGCGACAACTTTCTGTGGCAGCAGAGCCAACTCTGCAGAGCCGGAGCGTACACTATTTCACTACGCTGCTGCATGTAGTCCTCGAAAGTAATTACTTATAGGTTACGTAGCATAAAGAAAAACGTAATTGCTATTATTTTCCTTTTTATGTTAAATAATTATCGCATTGCGAGAAAGCTTATCCCGTAAGGTTTTCTTTTTTGCTGTTTCCGGTTTTCCGGTATCGTTTTCGCGCTTTCCCGCCCCCTTAACAAAGACGGCGAAGATGGGTTGAAGTAGGCACACTTCGAAGTTTGTAAGCGAGTGTGAGCGATTCTTCATGAGGTGATCAGTATTCATCAAACAGAAATAATAAAACACACACACACAGATGCATTCCGCAACAATTTGTTGCCCACATACAATAACGTGGAAAGCATTTGTATTGTACGCAATTGAGACCACGAGTTCAAAATTGATTTCTGTCATTGCAATAGCCACATTGACGTCGGCCACCTTGTAGTTTTCAGCAAGACCACCAGATTGAAGGCAAAAGTGCGATCAGCAGCAGTACACGACATAAATGATGCGTTTGGTAAATTGCTTTGCGTGCGAGGACGGTATTTTCGGTTCCTCATTGTCGCTGATACAAACACGTCGAGGATGGTCGAAGATGGCTTAGTGTAACACTGCATGCATCAGCGTCATGGCGGGAGGCGTTAATATAAGAGCGATGAGAGCGCTTTACCATGATACAATTACCACCATGCTTCGACTGTGCAACGCGTCCCCTACTTTGTCCAAATTATAGGAGGCTCTAGCATGTGACGGGCGCGTTGGTGTCTATTATACGGTCTACAGCGTGCCTTTGTCTGTGCCATAAAAAAAAACCAAAAAAAAGGCGGGGGGGCAGATACGCACTTGCGGTGCGAAAAATGAGGAAAGAGCGGAGCCTGTGGCGCGCCCCTCACCTTTTCCTCGTACCCACCCTCACTTCTCTTGCCCTCCTCTGCACCATAAGTTGTGCTGTCGTGACGGCGCCAGAAGTGGTGCTAGTGACAAGCTAGACCGCTATGCTGTGGCGCATGCGGGCGCTCACAGTGCAACGAAACTTAGGAAATGGTTTGTTGTCTTCACGTAGAATTTCCAGTTCAGTAATTTCCGCTTTGTCGTCTTTTCTTCTGCAACTAAAACCGCTGGATTCAATAAATCAGCTTTTACGTCCTTGCGTAATTGAGAATATTCCATGGCTGACAGAATGGTCTAGCGCAGGCGCTCTCAAACTTTCTGTCCTTGGGGATTCCCAATGGCTTTTCGAGAGTGCCGTGGTACTCTTGAGCATGAAGACAATCGAAAGCGCGGAGGGGGGGAAGGGATGATAACGCATTTCGACGCCTTCAACCACAGTATTAACACTGCCCGCATTGGCCTGTTCTCTTTTCTTTAATATCGAAGGTCATCGCCGTTGACGTAGAACTCTCGATAACACATAGACTTGCGATATCGCCCGGCGCCGCTCTGCGAGTCGAGTAAAGCGTCCTCCGACCATGCAATGTATGCTTCAGGCACCGCGCATCTTAAGTAATGCGTTCACGCAAACGAAGCGCGAAATGTACACAGGCTTCTTTAATTTTTCGCAAACAAAAACTACGTCCAAATGCTCGCGTACCCTAGAGGCGACACGAAGGGACGCCTCTTACGCATATCGGAGCGCTCGTTGCGCGTCTTGATTACAAAAAGGACATATAGCAGTGCTGAATCACCGTGTATAAGAACTGTGCCTCGTAAACGCCAACGCTCCATGGGCCACGCATGAAGCCCCGATGTGCCCGTTGTTAATGTCGTTTAAACGGGTTCGAACGCTCACGAGCATGAGAGAGAGAAAAAACATTTATTCATATCAGGGCTTGGAATGGTTAGGCTGGGTGGCGCCCCTCTTCCAGGGCCCCACTCCCCGGGCCTGGTCTCCACTCCCCGGGCCTCTCCCCGGGCCTGGTCAAGAGTCGCCAGTTGGCTTCCGATCGCTTGATCCGCCAGCCGCGCCTCCCACGACCAATTCTCGCCATGTTCAGCGCAAAAAAAGGAACACGAAAACACAAGGAAGTGCACGACATGGTTGTGCACGACATGGCAAGAAGCTAGGGAGCGTTTGCGCGAGAGTTGAAAAAAGAGCGCAGGAGAGGCAGGCCGCTGACAGCACTGAAGGTTGCACCATGAAGCACTCTAAGCGATTCACTGAATGCGCGAGCGGAGTGGTGTACGCCATCCCTTTGTCATGTGGTGGTGCGTACATTGGGCAGAGCGGTCGTTGTCTCAACGTCCGTCTAGGGAGCACGCTAGCTCTCTGAAAGGCACACCATCTACGCATCTTTCCCTCCATTGCCGGCAGTGCGGATGCGCAGCCGAGCTAAACAAAACCACCGTGATGATGAGGCACAGGGACCAGCGCACGCGTGAAATAGCTGAAGCGTTTGAAATTATAAAAGCAAGAGACAGATGCGTGAGCCAGCCTTCAATCGCTCTCACGGAGGCTGAGATTACCTATCTACAGCATACGTGAGTATACATGCCTGGTGGGGGATAAGATTTTCTGTTTGGTTTTTGTGGCTTTTTTGTTTTCTGTTTTTGTTTGTTTTTTTTGTGCTTATATATGACACGTTTCTTCCATTAAAATTTCAGTTGTTAGACAGCGCTTGTGTCGTGCACTTCCTTGTGTTTTCGTGTTCCTTTTTTTGCGCTGAACATGGCGAGTATGTTCCAACTAGCCCAATTTGCCACCTTACTTCAGTTTCCCACGACGAATTCAGGGAATGGTTGTTCAACAGAGGCGAGATGGCAGCCTCCGGACGTTGTGAACACTGATATGTAATGTCTTCCACAGTCGGTGTTGCTTCGCACCACGGACTTTTGTTGCTGTATCTGTAAGTGTACACTCTGTGTAACCTGTGTAAATGTGGGAAAGTGTTTGTTTGGAGGCGACGCCAGTGCCGTGCTTGGCTCCTGTTTAGGTTAGGATGAGGTGGAGCTTTAGTTCGCCTTAGAGCATTGCACGGGCTCGGGCCTTTAAAGAAGCGCTCTGTTTTGCATTGGAACGCATTCGGAACGCTTGCGCGAGCCTCGACCAGTCGCGTGTGACCGCAAAATTAGTTTAATTATAGGAGCCGCATTTGGTCGCACCTCAGCTAGTACATGCAGCGAGCTGAAATGATTTTGTTTTCTTATCGACAGCCCACAATGACAGCGTTTTCTCATTCTCATGATCTCACACCCTCCCTCACGCCTTTCGTTTCGAACGACCCCGCTCTGAGCTCGTAATACTTAGGCCCTGGACTGGTGGCAAGCGGTGGCTCTCAGAAGCAACGCAAGGCGATCGGGTCAGCCGCGCAACCTTCGCTGTTCTTCAGCTAAAGCCCAACTGGTGTTACTGTAAGCCAACTGCCCAGAGTCAGCAACAGAGCCGTGCCAAACGCTCCCTTGGACAGCGTTTCTTCTGGTATTCCCGGCCTTGTAGCTGCGCCTTCCCGCAATACTCGAGAGTTCTAATTAAGGTTCCGCGTTTTATAGAAGTAGCGTCGCTGTTTGTTTTAGCCGAGATCACTTTCAGTTTAGCGCATCATCCCAGAAAAAAATTGAAGAAACTTGGGCACTGTTGGTGCTCAACAGGAAGATAATTTCTTTGTAGGCCGTAATTATTTCGCTCCTTTGACACCGCCCTTTCCTTCCGCAATAGTCAAAAGGACATGAGATAGCGGGGAAAGCTTAGTGTTCTCCCACCGAAGAGCTCGCAGTACTCTAAATGGCACCCCATTATCTAAAAAAACGGCCAGTTTATAACTGCCAGACAGCAAAAGTGCTACCCCTTTTGTCCGGCATTGAAATTTGCTCTTAGGTTTCGGCCGTTTTCACTGATGATTTCTCTGTTGTTTCCATGTCCTTGAGGTAGAAACATGTTCATTCACGGCCACGCTGGAATTCTGTAGCGTTCCAGTGCATCCTCGGCCCATTCCACCCTCGCACTCACCCACAACGCGTATTACTATCATGGCTGCGCTGGAACGCAAGCAGTGTTGCAAGTGCTGTTACTGTGCAGGACGTGCCTGCCTCGACAAGGAAGCTTAGCGAGGCGTCGTTGCATGCACACACGTACACATTCTCCTCAACCGAACGAGGGCCCGCAACACCTTCTCGAAAATTATTCAGGCCTCCCCATATCCTCCTTTCCCCGCCCTATATCACGCCAAGTGTCCGCATTTACAGACATAATGGAACAATGCAGCGATCTACTTGTTGAGCTATCTGAATGGTCAATTGCTAACTGCCTAAAAAATAAATCCTAGGAAGACTAAACTAAAGTTATTTTGCGCAAAAAATCAAATCCCTTACTCGCAATTACAGTGTAATATTTGCTGGTAAAGAACTGCAAATCTTGATGGACATAAATTACTAGGCGTTATTTTTTCTTCGCACCTTACTTGGGATAAAAACATTCAAAATGTCTGCAAGAAACTGGCTGCTATGACTGGTGTTTTGTATTGATGTTGGTATCTTCTTCCAACGAAAGTCAAAACTGAATGGTTCTGACGCCTTATTTTCTTCCAATTTAAAATTATTCTAGCTTAGTGTGGGCGTCTCCTGGAAAAGAGTATTATTAAAATATTTTCTTTGCAAAAGAAGATAATTCGGCTCATTGACAATATGACTTTTCTGGAGACAACGCGGCGAGCTTTTCTAAAGCATAAAAATAATGAAAATAGAATATTTGTATACTTTTCACCTGCTTAATCCATTTTATTTCTCAAATATCTATCTATCTATCTATCTATCTATCTATCTATCTATCTATCTATCTATCTATCCTATCTATTATCTATCTATCTATCTATTCTATCTATTATCTATCTATCTATCTATCTATCCGCCTACGTCTGGGTGCTCTGGTGATCGCCTCCTTAACTGGTGTAAACCATAATTTTCTTGGGAGCGTAAGATGATTTGATGAATATGACTGTCTGGTCATAACATGAATACCGTGGAAATCTTGCCGCGTACGACATTAAATCCTTTCTTGCAAACACGTGCGATACATACCCGTTTTACCACAGGCCGCGGTGTGCCAGTATGCGCCACAGGTGACTGACACTTTATATCTACCCAGGAATGGCGAGAACAGGCAGTGGTAATATTAATGAGAGACAGCTAAGCAAAAACTGACATCAGCCGCGTTGACCCGACGAATACAACGAATAGAATTTAGGATTCCAGTAGGCAGCGAACCCTAGCATTCTGCGTGGCAGTCAGGCATTCTACCACAGAGCCACTGTAGGTCTAGAAACTCCTTCGGAAAAACTCTCTATGCAGGCGTAATGTCTGTGCAACGTCAATTGTGGCTGTAGTGCTGGCTATCTAATTTTGTAACAAGGTAAAAACGCTACGTATGTACTCCTGCAATGAAGGTGTCATGTCTGGTCAACGTGTGTGGTTCCAATGTTGGCTCCGCTTTTATAGAACTCTAATAAACACAACATTCGTGTTCCTGTGATTCAGCAAGCTATATTGAAGCCTCGCTCGACCCACTATGAATGCGCTAACGAAGGTTACGTATGATATTCATATCATCGCACCGTAAAGTGCACTTCGTTTCGATAATACTGACGAATGTGCTGTAACGTGAGTGCTGGCGTTACGCCAGACTATAAGTTACCCTTCAAACGCCAGTGGTGTCGACGTACCCGCGATTCCCACGATGGGCACACAACGACTACACGTCGATCCACCTCGTAACGCTTGGCTCAGAGCCAAAAATATGCAGCATAGAACTACTCGCTGGCTGCTTCGCATGAAACCAATTCCCACAAGGCGTGGCACTTGCCGAATTTTTTTCTGGAAATAAATCTGTATTATACTGTATTGTTCGCTCTCCTATTTCCGCGAGGTGACCGCCGTCGGTGGTGTCATGCGTGAAGGCTGCGCAGCCGATTCTACTTTTAGCCTAACCGAATGAATTACCGATGACCTCATAAGAAGGATAAAAAGTCAGCAAGAACTGTCCCCCGGTAAACAACGCGCTGTGCAAGAGGCACACTTCGTCGCCGTTATCCTTGGAGAAAATTAAGACTGTCAAAAGGGCTTGACCAAAGAGTGATTTGCAGTGCGGTGCTGCACACCTATTTCGCCGCGATCGAAAAGAGTGGATCACTCCCGCCACCGAGCAGGAATGTGTGGTTGCAGCAGGACCTTCGCGCAGGTACGAGCGTGCTCCCTGTAAGTGAGGGTCGACCAGCATTCGACACACCGCTGAAAGGAGTCCAGGAAGACCACCAGAGCGAGTCTTTGCCACGGAAACATCGGAATTTACCGAAATCACACTGTTCAAAGCGGCTGCAAATGGGCGCCCCCTGTCTGCTGTGGCGCCCCTGGCAGCAGTTTATGTCGCTATACCGAAATTGGTCCGACGTTTCGTGACCAGCAGAAAGTTATCAAATGACTCTGCTACAGCAATACGTAAAATAGTGCACCGCCACTGAAAAGAGCAATTCACTGTTTTAAAAGATGCACAGTATTTTCGTGGCTACCTGAAAAGCGCGAAATTCACCCCAGTTTGCTCACCATACCACTCCGCAGAGAATGGTCTTGCTGTACATGCTACTCGTGACATCTAGCAATAACTAAAAATGTGCCCCAGGTTTTCAGGGCGGTTGAGATGCTGCATCGAGGCTGCCACCAGACATCACAACCGCTGTTACACCAGTGGCTTAGGACGTAGTAATCTGTTTGCTTCCTCTGGAGCGGTCTGTGCCTTCCCCGCTGACCTCGAGTTGGCCTACTTGAAGAGCTCGTTCCGAGGAAGTCAAGAATAGCGAGAGCCAAGGAGACAACTACAGGCAACGCATGAAGAGGAAGTTCGACAATAGACGCAACAGCGACTTCACACTGCGGATTATCAATTTTATAGACCACTTCCTCTTGTTAAAACGGCATCTGAAATTGGCCTGCTCAGGACGGTTGGTACCTA
>NC_051184.2:110980566-111007420 GCF_013339695.2 Rhipicephalus sanguineus
TCCCACCAGATTTGGTGGGGGGGGGGGGGGGCGCTTGCTCGATCCCGGACAGAAATTCAAGATGTCGGCGGGAGAGCTGGTAAAGATAAAAAAATGCCCGTCCATGTTTCCAAGGCAAGGTTTATTTATTTACTGTTTCTACTCCTCCTCGTCACTGTGAAATCATTAAAGCAGCAACCGGTTTGACCATTATACGACCGGCCACATGACAACGGAATTTCATGAACAACATTAGATACGCATACGGTGTACTCATTCTTGTGGTTCTTTTTACACAAGCGATGCTCGTCTTGAAAAAAAAAACGCCAGGCCTGCGCTGAAACCGCAGCACAGTCACAGCGAAAGCTGGAAGAGCGGCGTTTCTAGAGCCCGTTAAGCTCTCCTGGGGCTACAATACAAGTACACTAGAAAGGCACCCACTACGCCACAAATCAAAATTTTTGTGAAGTTGGGAAGCACCCACTAAGCCATTATTCGTCATTCTATGGAGAAGCGAGGCACCAGCTACACGTCTGTAAGGCATTATGTGCACTTTGTTGACGTGACGACTGATGACGATGAAGAATTATGGCTCAGCCCTTTGTAATGGGTTGGAATCTTTAAACGGCCCACCAGTTATGTAATTTGCATTGGGTGACGCCCGGTCGCTATTTCCCTGTCCCGTCATGCTGTATTTTAAAAGGGTGTAAATTTGAGCTTGTTGGCTTGGCTTCATAGCAGGGAACAGCGCAGAAACACGAGACAAGAGAGGGGACAGGACTTGGCGCTGGCTAACAACATGAGCGTTTATTTCGTAAGTGCACAAATATATACGCTTTTTGGGAGAAGGAAATAAACAAAAGAGAGAGGGGGGAAGTCAACGCATGCGTCCCAACTAGTCCTTGACGGTGCTATGATCACGTGCGGAGATAATTTCCTTGTCGGTTAGTGCGATCGATGGTGTGCTTACACATGATGGTCCAATGGAATGAATTGCGAGTGCTTCATAGATTTCGCGGGCTCGGCTATCACGATATCTGCGCGAGATGCGCGTCTGATCAAAATTAGGACTGCAGCCACAGTCGGCACAGTGAATAGCTAAACAGTCGGCACAGTGAATAGCTAAAGCTATCACGATATCTGCGCAAGATGCGCGTCTGATCAAAATTAGGACTGCAGCCACAGTCGGCACAGTGAATAGCTTTAGCTATTCACTGTGCCGACTGTTTAGCTATTCACTGTGCCGACTGTGGCTGCAGTCCTAATTTTGATCAGACGCGCATCTTGCGCAGATATCGTGATAGCCGAGCCCGCGAAATCTATGAAGCACTCGCAATTCATTCCATTGGACCATCATGTGTAAGCACACCATCGATCGCACTAACCGACAAGGAAATTATCTCCGCACGTGATCATAGCACCGTCATGGACTAGTTGGGACGCATGCGTTGACTTCCCCCCTCTCTCTTTTGTTTATTTCCTTCTCCCAAAAAGCGTATATATTTGTGCACTTACGAAATAAACGCTCATGTTGTTAGCCAGCGCCAAGTCCTGTCACCTCTCTTGTCTTGTGTTTCTGCGCTGTTCCCTGCTATGAAGTCATGCTGTATACGTTGACGTGGAAGAGAGACGGGGGGGGGGGGGGGCGAAGAACTTTACTGAGACCCCGAGGTAATGGATCATGCGCTTATGGGCTTCCTTGGCAACCAATACAAGTGCACTTGCGAGGAACCCACTACGCTATAAATCATTGTAATTTTTTAGAAGTAGGGCAGCAGGCACTGTGCCATTTTTCGTCATTCTACAGAGAGCGTTGGTACCTGCTAAACGCATCTAAGGGATTATGCGCACTTTGTTGATTCTGCGCCTGATGACGATGAAGAATTATGGCAGAGCCCTTTTGTAATGGGTTGGAAGCATTCAACAACCTACTCGTTGCGCAATTCGCAATTGTTTGACGCCTGGTTACAGAATTCGCGTTGTGCGACGCTTGGTGCTTATTTTAATCTTCTACCACGCTATACTGCATATGCTAATGTGGTTCCTTCCCGACATGAAGCCTGCATAGGACCTTTTTGCAAGGCAGATTCAAGCACCGGCATGGCTCAGAGGTTGAATACTGGGCTCCCACGCAGAGGGCCCAGGTTCGAACCACCACTGCCGCGGAGCAGAGGAAGGCTCGGGAAGCCGAACGTAAACGTCAGCGTCGCCAAGCGGTAATTCAAACGCCTCGACAAGCACTGTCTCATAAGTCACATAAGAGAAAAGGAAACTCGATGGGCACCCCCCGCGATGCTTTCGCATCCCACCATGGTTGCCCGTAGCGGAAGATGATGTGTAATTTTATTGATTGAGGAAAGTGGGTGACTATTTACAGCAATGTGTCATCTACTATGAGAGAGCATAAGCTGTCCCGGTGATTGCTGTTGCTACAGAGCCAAGGAATCACACTGCCTGCCAACGGAGACAAACGAACAGGAGCGACGAAAGCTTGGTCTTCTGTTTGAGCACTAATTGTGGCGCAAGTTTGTTCGATATCTTCCTTCTCATATCATGCATTTAATTTGAAGTTCCTCTTGACTATGACGTGCAACGAGGCTATTTCCCTTATGAAACATGAAACCTTATTTGAAATTAACGATTTGAACGATCAGGCTCCGCTACAAGGTCGTTGCTACAAGGGCTGTTGCTTATTATGAGGCAGTTGGCCAACAGAAGCGACATGTGGCGTTTAGCAGAAGAATAGCGATCCTGCCTCGTCTTGTTTGTGAGAGCGTGAGGTCGCCACTGGTTGCGATGCCCCGGTCCTCAGCCCAAATATTACGACATTAATGCGGGGTCGTGCGAAATTGAACCTGACACGAAAGGTGTGAGGTAAAATATAAAATCAGACGCCATTTCTCTATTGGGAAAATGGGGGCAAACGAAGTGCGGCGTTCGAGTGCCTAACGTATTATTTTTCTTCTGTATTTCTTTATTTCCTTCTGTTACATTTGTCAATCCTCCCTGCTTACTGTTTCCTTCGTCCCTGTCGGGAATCCAACCTTAATTCACGTGCTTAGCAGCACGACATTTTGTTGCTACACGCAACAACGATGGTTATGCGTTAATAGGCTGGCAACAGTGAAATGAGCGATATGTAGACTACTTTGGCAGAACATCGCAGTGCGCTTAGAACACTGCATGGCAGCGTGAAATCCAGCCTGTTACTTGAGAGTAGGGCAGTGCAGCAAATAACGCGTCGAATTAGGTTATACGACCTTATCTGAATGATGCGATAAAAATGAAGATCTCAGTAAGTTTAGATAGAAGCGTTTTTTTCACAAAAGTATTTTCACGTAATATATACCGTGTGTTTCAAGAAATGCTTGCATAGAAATGTAAAAATAAAACTGTGATTCTTGTTCGTTTCCTGTGTCATGAATTTTGATATGTAGGCAGAGCTCTTGAGATTGCTCTAGACATAAATTGCGACATAAATATTAGAAATGAAACAAAATAAAGTCCATCTGTCCTATAGGCCACTGGTACTTTGATATTTCCAAAAAATCAGCCCACTGGTAGTGTTTGTAGAATGATGAAAGCGACCGATTTCACTGACGGAAATGCCGAGAAACGCAATTGCCAAACTTTTACGCGATGTGCAGAATCGGCCTGCTTCATTGTATCAACCATCGATGTAGTGCGCCTCGTGGGGGAGCCGCCGCCTTGGTGCCGTGCATGCTATGCCACGATAGCACACACGGCGCACTTACGTTTAAGAATGCAGAACCCGCAGAGTAAAGCTATGTATTTCGAGAACTGGTATATGCGCATAGTAAGACGTAGCTCAATGAAAAGTGGACACAGGGAAGAAGACAAGGGACCAGCGTCCAGCCTATGTCCTATTCCCTGTGTCCAATTTTCATCCCGCTACGTCTCACTCTACACACCATAAAATGTTACGAAAATACCGTAGTCATTCTTGTCCTCTGCTACGGTTATTTGGGATATTTGGTGCGTCAATTTCGGAAGGGAGCTTGTTAGGGTTTCGCCATTTCATAAATATTACCAGCAGGTGCTATTTAGAAATCTCAAAATGGATATGGCGTATTCGCAGAAAGGGTTTCCATTCTCCCATTTCACCCGACCATCAGTCTCTTTAGTTAAAAAATAATTATTTTAGTTTACCAGTGAATGTTCTATGTACTTAATCTCTTTTGTCATCTTAAGATGCCTGCATGCAAGGAAAAGTAAGTACCGTAAAATGTCGAGCAAGCGCCCCCCTTCGTTTTTCGGGAGTTCTGAAATAAGCGCCAATAACCGAGCAAGCGCCCCCCCCCCCTCGCCTTCCTCCCCCGCAGACACATTTTTTCAAGACGAGCATCGCTTGTGTAAAAAGTACCACAAGAATGAGTACACCGTATGCGTATCTAATGTTGTTCATGAAATTCCGTTGTCATGTGGCCGGTCGTATAATGGTCAAACCGGTTGCTGCTTTAATGATTTCACAGTGACGAGGAGGAGTAGAAACAGTAAATAAATAAACCTTGCCTTGGAAACATGGACGGGCATTTTTTTATCTTTACCAGCTCTCCCGCCGACATTTTCAATTTCTGTCCGGGATGGAGCAAGCGCCCCCCCCCCCACCAAATCTGGTGGGATTATCCTTCACCGTAGGGGGGGGGGGGGGCGCTTGCTCGGCATTGTATGGTACGTATGCCACAGACAAGTATTGCGTTTCTCTTACTTTTTACGATTACCGGACGTTCGTTTTGAATCACGCGGTATTTGTTTTAACCTTGGAAGGTGAGGGTCCAAAATCCGTTGCCTTACTTTAGCACGCCAATAGAAGTTCGCCTGTTTTTACCGATCATGGCAGAGCATGGTTTACGTATTTTAGCTGTCATGCACTGAAGGACACTGGAACTTTGGAAGCAGGTTCGTATGTTACATTGCAGTGTAGTTGCAATGTAACAGACGAGTTGTGTTACCTTTCAACGCAATATATTTGTGTCATGTAGCGGTCCTGGGTTAAATAAATAGCATACGCGCATAACTTAGGAAATGCGGGTGTTCTCCACCATTTATTCCTATTTCAGTCTTCTCACCCATTCCTCTTCTCCTTTAACGTGTCCATTGCAGTATGCTTCACCCTCCCTGAATTCTTTTGCTTACACCTCCTGTTGCGTTTGGACACATTGCCAATTCAAATACATTCAGTTAGACCAGGTGATCCTAGGTACCAAACCGTCCTGAGGAGGCGGATTTCAGATGCCGTTTTAACCACAGGAAGTGGTCTATAAAATTGATAATCCGCAGTGTGAATTCTTTTCCAGATTAGAACAATGTCTGAACTTTTATATCCGGTATGTCGCTGTTGCGTCTATTGTCGAACTTCCTCTTCATGCGTTGCCTGTAGTTGTCTCCTTGGCTCTCGCTATTCTTGACTTCCTTCGGAACGAGCTCTTCAAGTAGGCCAAACTCGAGGTCAGCGGGGAAGGCACAGACCGCTCCAGAGGAAGCAAACAGATTACTACGTCCTAAGCCACTGGTTTAACAGCGGTTGTGATGTCTGGTGGCAGCCTCGATGCAGCATCTCGAGCGCCCTGAAAACCTGGGGCACATTTTTAGTTATTGCTAAATGTCACGAATGACATGTACAGCAAGACTTATCTGCAGAGTGGTATGGTAAGCAAACTGGGGTGAATTTCGCGCCTTTCAGGTAGCCACGAAAATACTGTGCATCTTTTAAAACAGTGAATTGCTCTTTTCAGTAGTGGTGTACTACTTTAACGTATTGCTGTAGCAGAGTCATTTGATAACTTTCTGCTGGTCACGAAACGTCGGACGAATTTCGGTATAGCGACCTAAACTGCTGCCAGGGGCGCCACAGCAGACAGGGGGCGCCCATTTGCAGCCGCTTTGAACAGTGTGATTTCGGTAAATTCCGATGTTTCCGTGGCAAAGACTCGCTCTGGTGGTCTTCCTGGACTCCTTTCAGCGGTGTGTCGAATGCTGGTCGACCCTCGCTCACAGGGAGCACGCTCGTGCCTCTATTTATCTATTCTGTATGTGAACAGGGCATCACAAAGCATCGGTGCCAAGTACAGGACAGGAGGCATCATAGATAATTTATTCGTAAAAGCCATCCGTGGTTTCCACCAGCACTTCGCATACCTCGCACTTCACTACACTTAGACCGACCTTATTCAAGAACTGCCAAAAAGCCCTTCCACACATGCACACGGGTTCGTTTAACGTGCGCGCGTTGTCCGTCATAACGGATAAGTATAAGCATAACAACTGTAACGCAAATCTAACAACTGCAGCTGCGACTGTAACGTACGTGCAGTGTGCCTGCGCGTGCCACTCGGCTGTGTATACCTGGGGAAATTTTTCTGAATAAAGCTTAGTTGTGAGTAGCGCCTGTCCTGTGCATCTGTGTTCCTTCATTGTGCTATTCAAATTCGCGCTATGCAATATTGTAGAGAGAGAGAGAGAGAGACAATGCTGGGGCAAAACTAAAGACGTGCATCCAGTCCAGTGGCTTGTAAGAAGGCTACGACTGCTTCTATAACCACACTTGTGCTGCTGACGTCAGGCCAAGGACCTAACACAACCTCATCGGTTAATGGCCTACTGAGATATTGCCCAATCGATGAGATCAGTTTCTTTCGTTCTCGTGCGTACGCAGTACAGTCGCAAAATATATGTTCAAGTGTCTCTGGTAACTGACAGTGACCACAATCGGGGCCTGTGTCACTGCAGCCGATCAAGTGGGCATAGCGTCTTGTGAATGCCACACCAAGACGAATGCGGTGAATCATGCATGTCATCTTTCGCTTCAGCTTGTGAGGCATACGAAACTACATTTCTGGGTCCCATTTATGAAGCCTCTTGGGCCGGAGTTCTGGTTTGTTCCAGTGCTCCAAAGTGGAGGTGCGCATTTCTTGCCGATGTAGATATCAGCCTACTGCGTCTGGTGTTGGTAACACCTATGTTGCTGTTGGCATCGTTAAACAGCTGTAAACGACTGGTTATATAACGCATGTGCGACGCTTCAGAATATGTTTGTGCGTATACCATTTGCACATTTCTATAGCGTCATTCCGTAACGTCTCGCTCAATGTGAAAAATTGCGACACAGTCGCCTTCCTGCGCATGCTTCGCATAACATCGATTCCCACGGCACGTGGGATCTGCCAAATTTTTATATCGTTTTGTCACAATAATGATTGTTGTTCGTCTAGTGTAAAGATTTTTTATTCACATACACGCATATGTTTAGACTATGGCAACGGTTTTCTAACCACCATGAGAGCGGACAGTGAGCGTCGACGACAAAGCTAGATCCTAAGGGCCGTGATCTCTACGTTCAAATCGCCGACTAGTAAAACGGGTTTGTGTTTCTAGGTGTTTTATATTGTTCTGTAAGAATTATGATTGATATTAGTCTATTGTTAAACCTTTTCAGGAGATTTTATACGGTGCTGTGCCGTGAGCAGGGACACCACACAACGGACAAGCCTAGACCTTAAGGTGCTTCACCCCTACAAGAAATGGTTGACACCAGTCCTGTATCTATAGCTTAACCAAACAAAGCGTAATTAATCGCAATAAGGGAGTAAATAATGCGAAAACCATTCAGCAGAGACAGAAACATTTTATTCCATGTAAAGCCGCGGGCCGCAAGTGAAACGCCCGCGGGTTGCGTATTTAATATCCTTGGTATATTGCATTAAAGCACCTACCGCACAAGACATCACAAGGGGGGAGTGAAAACTGTTAAAGGCGCCCTCTCTTCGTCGGTTGTCACTCTGTCCTTGTTTTTTGTATTGCGTTAGATGCTGAAAGCACATTAAATGGCTTACCATTTGTTCAATACCTGGCGACAGCATTTTTGCTGCAGCAAATCCAATTCTGTGGAGCTTAAGCGCACACTTTTCGCTACGCCGCTGCGTGTGGACCTTGAAAGTAAACCCTTGTTAGTTACGAATTAGAAAGAAAGCAGCATGCCAATTTCTTTTCTATATCTTCAAGATTATGCGCACTGTGAGAAATGTTTTCCAGTGATAGGATTTAAGTTTTTTTTTTTTTGCTGTATCTGGTTTTCCGATGTCGATATTGCATTTTCTGCCCCCTCAAAGAAAGATGGCGCCGATGGGTTGCAGCAGGTATGCATCGAAGCTCATAAGCAAGCTTGAGCGATTGTTCATAAGCAGCTATGTATTCATCGAACAGGAATAAACGAAGACATAGGGGCAGTGCAGCCCAGGATCAGAAAGTCGATCTGGCACGTTTTAATGCACGCAAGTGAGATCACCTGTGCGAATTGATACCTCTCATCGCGAGAGCTTCATTGATGACGGCGGCGTGGCAAATGTTCATCAAGACCACAAGCTTGAAAGGAAAGCCGCGATCAGAAACAGCACGTTACAGAAGCGATGCATTTAATCCTTAGCGCTGCACAGAAGGTAGGAATTTTCGCTTGCTTAATATCGCTGACACAACCACGTCGAACATCACTTGACGTAACACCGGACTCGTGAGCTTTTATGACACGAGCCGTTACTTTGAGAGCAGTGAAAACGCACTTTCTGAAGTTACCAGCTGCTGTGCTTCTCCTGAGCAACGCCTCCTGTGTTTATTCAAATTAGGGGAGGCACAGGCCTATGGAACGTGTTTGAACGTGAAACACACATGGAGTGTGCTTTTAAGTGTGCAAGAACAGCGTTCTTGAGCAACAAATACGTATGAAGCACGTTTCGCCATCTTGGAAGCCGGAACGCCTGTCGCGCACCCCTGACTGGCCGTAACCAACATTGCTGTTGCTCATCGATGCCTAAGCGCCCCCTGCCAAAATAACGTGAGTCTCGTGAAAGTTTTCGCGCAGCCGCACAATCAATCCACCGTAGTTATCACATGTAGAAAAGGCGAGAAACGGCAATACTGACCCTGAATGCAGCGGGATTCAGAAAACGGCGTGTTGCCTTTACGCAGAATTTCTAATTCAGCAGTTTCTTCTTTGTCATCCTTGTAAGCGGCACGAAGCTCAGAGTGACACGCTTGATTGTCTTCGTGGTACTTCCGGATGAGGAAATTACTTCCGGTGTCCGAAAATTAAAACGACAAAGGAGCCCTTCCCTTATAAGAAAAATTCGGGGCAGGAGAAGCTTGGCGTGTGCGGTCATGACCTATTATTAAGTGCTGAGCACTTTAAGGGCCCGGAGTGTCGTCCATCCTTGCATCTCATGTGGCGTGATCGCGCTCACATAAGGCGCTAAATACAGGCCGTAACAAGGTTAGCAATATTCCAAACCGGGTTATAATGAACGAATAAGGTCTCTAGTAATAAAATTAACAGAAATAACTAAGTAGTAGTCCCAATAATTGACTAAAATCGCTAAAAACGTTTCGGAGCCCTACGGCTGATTCCGGGCCCGTGCAAGAGAGGGCACCACCGCCTTGCCTAGAGGGCGAATGCCGCTCCCCCTACGTTTTGACGGTGCTGCGTTGATACATTTGAAAGCAGAAACAGCCTGACGGAACTCACTGCAGACGACGCGTATCTCAAATGGCGTAAAAAGCAGGAATTCGACAAAGCGCAGGAAAATGCAGTGCGTATTTCGCACACCGAGGTTCAAAAATATGCAGCAATAGGAGGGGAGGAAGTTTCTTTAGAAGCTTTGTAATTTTTTTAGAAGCTTTGTAAAATTCAGCAGGAATGGCATCAGGACAGGTCTCCACGATGGAGGCCAGTGGTCAGTGACACGCTGAATTTTTTGTATTCTACTGGGATCGCACTTTTCGTTCTTCAAACGCTCATAAGACAAAACTATTTTTGAGGTCGGCATTGGAGTCATCTGGAAGGGCATAAACAAAGCTTCATAGTACCCTTCTAATAGGAGGATAATCCATGTTGTATTTATTATATGAGCACCGTTATATGTAGGTCTGGAATTATCTTAGAAAATGCGTGATGTCGCTTGTCAAGTAATGCTTGACATGTTGATAGCTCGGAATTCAGACTGAGCCTGTTTGGAGATCGAGCCCTACTGTAGCGAGCTCCTCAATACCAGACCACATCATGATTTTGTATTTGACACTTAATGCTTTAAATGTCATTAAATTAACCGACTGGTATTTCCCATTCCATCTCATAAAGGTTACAGAGGCTTTTAATGCGTGTATTTTCCTGCTTAGCTCTCCATTAAGGTTTGACTGAACGAATCTTATGGCTATTTCGGAAACCTCTTGTGTAAGATGTTCCGAAGCAGCGTATATATACAATATACCTATTGGAAAATACCAGTGACGCTGTCCCAGAGCAGTACATTATTATGGACCAGCGTGACACTGGGTACTAGGACGCTGGCACACTGCACGAGGCATAGAAAACGCTGGTGCGTGGTACACTGAGTCGCCTGTTACAGGCTGAAATTGGGCTTTTAAATTGATTTTGTAGTTATGTCTAATACACGAGCACTGCGACAAAAAGGAAAGCTGCAAAAGAAACAAACAAGAATGAAAGGAGCGAGTGGTACTCAAACCCGCCAGCGCTAGGCACCTTCGATTTGGAACTTGGCACGTTACCGCTACACCACATTCAGAAGACGAGATAGGTCCGATTTTTTGTTCGTGTTATAACTAATTCCAATGACCCGTATTTTCATTTTCTCCTTCAGGTATGCGAGTTTCAGCCTCTCCGTGCTCGTGACAACCTAACAGAAGATACTTATTTTGTTTGCTACGTGCAGCCCAGGATCAGAAAGTCGATCTGGCACGTTTTTTTCCGCAAGACATATTGGCGTAACCGAAGATGTATGCGGCATGCGCACTAAATCGCTAAGCGGTTAGTCATGCCTATGTAGAAAACAGCGTGCATCTGAAGTGCACACTGAACACTTTAGTTTTCGGCACCCGCCTGGACATATTCTCTGTCATTCGTGTTTACATTCCGCGTACAACAGACGCAGTAGGTCACTGTAGCCGAACCGACCGTTAGGCTTATAGCTGTACTACGTGCGTCACGATCGCGGGGAAGAAGGCCGATATTCAATTACGATGAACTTAATAACCGTTCGGATGTAGTTTCGGTTAACCGACTCAAACGAGGTCATATTCGCTCCTCCGACTACAGAAATCAGAAGCTAATAGCGCCGAGACTGAGCGTTCAAAGGGCTGCTTGTGACGGCGCTCAGCGGAGCGGTGTGAGCCCTTATCCAAGGACTGGCTGCTAAAGTGCGTTGATGTTGATTATCAGATTAATATAATAGACAGTTATAGTTTAGCGTTAGCGTAATAGCGGGGCTTATGGGAATAGCGTTACCGTGCCGCAAACGTTTCTTGCGGAAAGCGTTTTTTAGTTTAGCGGGATGGCGTTTGCGTGCCCAAGCTAAGACGATGGCGCCACCTAGCAACGGGCGAATGCGTTAAAAAAAGTGAAAAGAACAAAACCGAGAATGCTCGCCTGTATCCCCGCACGCAGCAATATTACTAATGTTTTTTAGTGACAATAAAAGTAAATAAATATGAACTACGCACCAAAAGCGAAAATTTTCATTTTGCAGACTTGTTTAAACCGATCTTCAAGTTAGGCCTAGGGACGTTCGAAATGGGAATCGATATCAAAAACTAGGCTAAATAATCCGTAATACTCTGTCGTCGAAGCTACACGAAGGCAAGCGAAGCCATTTCGCACGGCCGTTTGCTAGGAAAGAAGTGGATACGTCCACATCAACGCTCAATTCAGTTCGGAGCGGGTGTCCAAAACCGACGCCATGTTTTACGTACACTACGTTAACTACGCAAACACGCTAACGCTAAATCTAAAAAATAGCGTGCGTACGGTAACCGCGCATGCGCACTTCGATCCCGCTATTCCGCTAAGCCCGCTTATGCGCTAAACCCGCAAAACTATAACTGTCTAATGTCGTACTGTGTTGAGAATGATAAGTTGTTTCGATACAGTCAAATCCACGAAACTCACGACACTCGATAACACACATCAGAGAACGCGCGCACGCGCGCTCTACAGATGGTTGTCCAGCGTATACGTACGTTAATCGCCTAGCTAAAACTATAAAGTGCTGGCCGCAGCATGAAATATTGTTTTGAAAATATGCGATAAATATTACGCTCGACATCTCGCAATCGAGTATGAAATATTATACGAAGTCCACCTAACGCGCCGAGCATTTTTTTATGTGCCGCCAGTGTTCCCAGTGCGCTGGCAGACACTGTACAGTGTCCGCAGTACCTCCCAGTATCCTGTAAGACACTGGGACACTCTACAGTATATCTAATGCCTTTGAGCACACTGGGCTGCACTGGCAACACTGTATAGTGTCCCCGTGCCTCCCAGCGCACTGTGAGACAGTGCGACGCATTGTACAGCGTTCCCAATGCCGCCCAGTGCGCTGAAAGGCGCTGGAAGCGCTGCTATTTCCCTATAGGGATCATATGCAAAAATGATTTGCATTTCCGTTCTAAGGCAATCAATGAATTTAAGACCGGATAGGATCTCAGAGTTTATATGTCAAAGTGGCCATTTTATTATCATCTGATTTCCACGATTCACGTATTTGGTGCTATAGAGACGCAGTGGTCTGAGAATGAAACTGGTTCATTCCTAAGAGGGCAGTTCACGATGCTTAATACATTGTAGAGCATCGTACGTGTAATTATGAGGCTGTGGGTTCGGGCCCCACCGACGGAAAGGGTGCTTCTTCGACCACTTTACTTCATTTCAATTTGTGTCTTAATTACTACACTGTAGTTCGAAGCAACAAATAACGTCCCATGTCTTCTCCTAATTTTTTTCGTTTAATGCATTCATTTGATTTTGTCTAGCAAAGGAACGAGCCACTCGAACAACTGCGCTTCGATATTTCACTCCTCTTACTCGGACACTCGTCAGTCTGTAGAGCAAAAAATACCTTCTTTCTGAAAAAAATTTCACCTGTTACTTATTGCGCACCACTTTCAGGACAAAGACTGAACCACATTTTTTTTAATGTTTTCATTTTGCTTGTTTATTACTATGGTACGCGATTGTATAAAAGCTTCATGTGTCCGTCCAATAAATTCAGTTCTAAGCTTGCGCTTGTGTTTGTGTGGTTCAGTCTAAGTAACAATGAATATATACCAACTGGCCCAAGCAAGTACCCTTCACCTGTGGGCACACGAAAAGGAGAGGTCTGCTTTCCAGAAACAATCTGTTCTGCATTGCTTGAGGCTCTCAATACGTCCCGTAATCGGGACCCTTGCGCGAGCCTCGACAGATTGCGTGCGGCAGATATGATCGTTCTTTTATAGAACGCGTATAAGGTAGCGCCTTAGGTACAGTCGGCCGCAAAAGTTTACAGGATGCGCAGCGCGTGGCGGAGCGAGGGAAAACGGTATTGCTGTCCACCCACCTTCACACGGCAAGGTGTTCAGGCTATCGGCCGTGGCCTGGGCGATTAGCTCTGGCAACGGAGCCGCAACAACACAGCCGATAGCTTCAACCCCATGCCTTGTGACGGTAGGTGGAGCAGCAATACAACTTTCCTTCGCTCTAGAAAGATTGAAACTGGGCTAGTTGGTGACCGTAATCGAACATTCTTTAAACAGCGAAACGACGACAAAGACGAAGAGAAAATAACCACAAACCACAGCGCTAACTCGCAACTGAATGTTTATTACAAACATATGAAAGAAAAAACAAACTACACACCCCTCACTCCCATGTGACCTCATTCGAGCAAACAAAAACCGCTAAAGAAACAGCAAGCCAGCATTACATATTGAAACGGAAAAAGCCGGAAAACGATCACGTATACTCTCCAAGGCAGAGAATATTAAAGTACTGTACTATTTAGCAAAATAAAACTCGCTCTCATGTGGTGCAATAGAAGGCACGCTAATGCATTGCTCACCCCTTTTCCTGATATTCCTTTTCCTTCGCTCCGCCACGCACTGCACATCTCATAAACTTTAGCGACCGACTGTACACGCCGCTAGTAGAAATGATTCGTTTTCGTACCGACAGCCCAAAATGACCGCGTTTTCTCTTTTCATGGGAATCTTGTTATGACTGAGATGTTGGTGGTGGCGTCGCATGAGACAAACCCGGCGTCGGCGAGCGTACAGAAGAAATGCGACCCTCGAAGGTTCTCCGGTATTCGGCAATACACATATCGAAATACCTCTGCTGTAAGCTCAAAACACCTACAGTGAGATGCATTTCTCTTTCCCGCAACGCAATATTGCGGAGATACTTTCAAAAAAGACGAAAATAGTATCCCGGAATATATATACGAGGATATATATATAGGAATACAGACACGGCAATTCTTTCTTGTTTAAGGAGTGGTGATGCTGCACAAGGTCTTTATTATGTGTCGCATAATATTGGGATGAATGTTGCAGCGCATCGAAACTTGCATGTCAACTCGCGAAACTTCTGGCAGCCCAGAAAAACATTGGGGTACTGCATATGCCTGAAGAAACAGACACTTTCGTCGGCAGAGGCGAACAATACTGCCTCAATAATTGTGCCACCATCGGTGATAGGCGCTTCACCATATGGAGCAAGCAGGCATGAAAATTGCAAGTGGGCCATCTGAATCACTTTGTCTATGATCACAATGTGTCCTTTTCTCATAGTCTATCAACTCCATATGGCAGCATTCCTTCCAACATGCTATAACCATGTATCTTGGGCACTCGTGAGCGTGCGAAACGCAGATAATTTTACAGGAAACGAGGTTCACATGTAGAAAAAGGCTACGAGCAATTTGCTTTCTAGAAGTGGTCTATTGTGCATTGGCCGATGCTCGCGCTTACGTCCCCCTTCGTGATGTTCGCGCGAACCTCGGCCATTCATGCGCGGCAGAAGTGCTCGTTCGTTTATAGGACGCGTACTACGTCGTGCCTCAGGTACGTACAGCTAGTGGAAAACATTCGGTTTTCTTACCGACAACCCACGATGAGCGAAAGTTTAAGGAGCTGGCTCCCCAGGTTCTTAAGCTGGGTGAAGTCCCGTGCCGTAATCTTAGTTCCAGAGGTGACCACTACAGGCGCAGCTCGCGCGAAAGAGAAGTCTTCTTCCTCTTGGTCTTCGAGCGCCTTGATGATGATATTAGCGCAAGCACAACCACATATAGCATAGCCAACTGTAGCATGCGCACGCTCGCGCGAAAGAGAAGTCTTCTTCCTCTTGTTCTTTGAGTGTCTTGATGATGATAATAACGCAGGCAAAATTACATATAGCCTAGCCAACTGTAGCATGGGGCGCTCGCTCCAAGCAAGCAAGCGCTCTAGTTTGATAAGAGACCGCTAGAGGGCCACAACTGCACGCTTCCTCTCTCTTTCGACAGTCGTCAGTCAGTGCGCTTCGATATTAATAACATGAACGATGAAGACAAGGCGGCGGAGCGGAAGGCTCGCAAGGCAGCAGCAGTGCGGTCTCGCCGCCAAGACCCTGCGGTGAGAGCTCGCGATGCCTCAGAGAGACATCAGCGTCCTGCGGACCCCGAGATGCAAGTCCGCGAAGCCGAAGTAGAGCGGAAGCGGCGGCAAGAGAACCTCGAAGAGGTACGGGCGAGGGATGCAGCGGCCAAGCGCCGAAAGCGGTCGCTACCTGACGTTGGTGGCGCCGACACCCGCTTCAAGCGCGATTTGCTCGACCACACGTTCAGTCGCAGCTGCAAGGTCTGCGACGGCTTGTGATTCGACAACAACGTGATCACAATCGCTACTATAACAACGTGTCACGTCTTTATATGACAGTAGACAGTAGCGGCGGCGGCGGACGATTACCCACTGACGTTGTGATCTGATAACAGCTTTCGCTCTAAAACATCTTCGCTTCTTGTACAAATAAAACCTACGCCTTCTGCGTGACAATCAGGTGTTAAACCACAGAGGAACGCCATTGCTTGAAACTGCTTCGGAAAAAAATCACCAACGATTGCGACACTGCATAATGCGAATTCTCATTGTAGCTTCGTGTTGGGGCAATACCAACTGCGTTTGAAGTTTTGGCTACTCTGAGTTGTGCCAGTATAACGTTGGTTACATATTGCCTCAGAAACTGCCAACACTACTCTCTGCATTGCACGCATCTCGAATCAAACGAAACACCCACAGCTCCGTTACGACAAGCGACGCCAGCTGCAGTGCGCGGGCGAGCACTGCATACACACGAGCTCCGACCAGCACGTGTGAACGAGGAAGAAAGCTAGGTTAGATGCAAGTGTCTCATAATATCGACATACTCCGCTCAATCTTTTTCGTGTTCCTTCGCTCTATTGGTTATGCCGACGCCGCTGGCGACGCCGCTCAATGCAAGAACAAGCACCTAAGAGCTTCACTCTAAAAACACTATATGAATGTCGTGTAGGCAGGAAGGTCTCTTTCACGCATGTAAAATTGCGTGGCAGAAGCGTAGAATCGCACCAGGCGTCAAAACATTTAAATTGCGCTACGCGATGCTGTTTCACAGACCCACCCATTACAAAGCGCTCAAAGATTAAATATTATCCTCATCAAAAGCATCAACAAAATGAGCAGCTGCGTAGGGTCGCGCGTTGCCTTACCGACGTGGAGTGCGTTCTTCGCTGATTCGCAAAATTCGCGTAATGGGCACTGCGCAACTGAACTTGAACTACCCATTCTAGGATACTTTGAAACAGCCAACGTTAGGATATTTTGAACAGCCATCACCAGAAGGCGTGGAATGCACGGCCGCACATGTATCCTCACGGTGCTTTCTTCACTCTGATCTCTTCCCCCCAGTGCAGGGTAGCAAATGGGACTTGAGTCTGGTTGACCTCTATGCCATTCATTTCTTTACTTTTTCCTCCTGCAATCTTGTTTGGAATGCCTCAGCAAGTACCGCAAGAGAGAAGACACAAATGAGGAACAGACAACGCACCAATGACCGCGTTTCATTCTATTACTGATCTCGCACCCTCCTAACTCCTTAAGTTTTGATCGAACCAGCATAGAGGTCGCAATACCTGCGCCCTGCACTGCGGCATCGAGACCAACGGGAAGCTGGAGATCCCAGAAACGACACAAGGCGAGCGGGTCTGCAGCGCAACATCTGCTATTTTTCAGCTAAACATCACCTGTTGTTTCTGTAGCAAAGCATCCCCGACACAGGAGCACTCCAGTGTCACAATTCAGAGGTACAGTGAAAATATGAGCAAATAAGAGGAAGACGTCGAGCATGGCATCAAGGCTAGAAGAAGAGAAAAACGACGTCGAATATAAAAGAAAAATCACAGCATATCCACAGAGTGAATGATGATGAGTGGGCGAAGCTGCGGAGGTTCATCGGTAAACCGTGAATCTTCCGTGAATTCTGCCCAGTACATCATCACCGACGTGAGATCGGGCGCGTTTATACTAAAGGTTCGATGAGTTATGACGACTTGCAGCTCACTTTAATTTTACATGTACGCTGTGAATTTTCATTGTTTAGAAAACCATTGCTTTAGAAAACATCTGGCGTCTTTCGTTAAGCAGCTGGCGTCTTTTCGTTTTGCTTTTACAAAACATCTGGCGTCTTTCTTTGGTTTATTTCATCAATCAACGGCGTTTTGAACAAAATTTTTATTGTTTAATCACGCACAGGAGAAATCTCACCAGACACTACCTTGGAGGTAAAGAATGGCTGCTAATGGGAATGAGGGACAGAAGAAGTCGGCTTTTAGCTAACGCTGCGAATTTTTTATTGTTCAACAACGCACAGGAAAAATCTCCCACCGGCACCACCTTGGAGGTCAAAGCGTAAGACTGGTTACGCACTACGACTACGAGGGACGAACGGGTGCCGCCTTAAGGAGCTTCGCCTCTAAAAAGAGGAAGCTGACGTGGGCAGAGGGGCCCTGGGTGTTCGATCGGGAGCGCGCGAGGCGGGTAGTCGCGTCGCGGGCTTTTGTTCCGAGCGCTCATGCTCCTTTGTACGGGAGCCAGCAGACAGCGTTTTTAGGGGCGAAGGTCCTTAAGGCGGCACCCGTTCGTACCTCGTGGTCGTAGTCGTAGTAGCCGTAGTCGTAGTGCGTAACCAGTCTTACGCTTTGACCTCCAAGGTGGTGCCGGTGGGAGATTTTTCCTGTGCGTTGCTGAACAATAAAAAATTCGCAGCGGTAGCTAAAAGCCGACTTCTTCTGTCTCTCATTCCCATTAGCAGCCATTCTTTACCTCCAAGGTAGTGCCTGGTGAGATTTCTCCTGTGCATGGTTAAACAATAAAAATTTTGTTCAAAACGCCGTTGATTGATGAAATAAACCAACGAAAGACGCCAGATGTTTTGTAAAAGCAAAACGGAAGAACGCCAGATGTTTCTAATGCAAAACGAAAAGACGCCAGCTGCTTAACGAAAGACGCCAGATGTTTTCTAAAGGAATGGTTTTCTAAACAATGAAAATTCACAGCGTACATGTAAAATTAATGTGAGCTACAAGTCGTCATAACTCATCGAACCTTTAGTATAAACGCGCCCGATCTCACGTCGGTGATGATGTACTGGGCAGAATTCACGGAAGATTCACGGTTTACCGATGAACCTCCGCAGCTTCGCCTACTCATCATCATTCACTCCGTGGATATGCTGTGATTTTTTTTCAGCTAAGCCTCACATGCCCTTCCTGCTGCACAAGTGCCCCGATTAAGCTACATCCCGTGTGCAAGCGGGCAGCGTTTGTAGTGGTAGTCTTAGTCGTGTCGCAGCGCCTCCTGGTAAGAGTTGAGGGTTTTAAATAAAGTTTCGCGTTTCTTAAGGAAAAAAGCTTCGTTGTTTGTCATGGACGAGAGGGCTTTCAAATGACGCGCATGACCTGAGCAAAAAGTTATCCAACAAACCTGCGCCACAATTACTGCTGAAATGGAAGACCAGCCTTGCGCCATTCCTATTCTTTCAGCTACATTGGCAGTACTCGTGGACCCACTCTTCCGTTTAAAGGTGTACTGCTCTCCCAAAGTTGAGCACGCCGTTTTCTAAACCGGCAACCATTTTCGTAAAAAAAAGGAAAACGTTTAAATACTAAAAATATTCTAGTGTAGCAAGGCGGCTTACCGCGGACCGGTAATTGATTGCATAGTATATTTTAAATGAAACAATATACGCTTGGTAATGTTCGTATATTCCATTTTATCATCTAGCGTACGACACAAGGACAAAGGGAAAAGCGACGAAGCGACAGCGGTATTGAGCCTGTCTTCATTGCTTATCGCTTAATCCTTCCTTGTCTTCTGCTGTGCGTTAAGTGCCAAAAACGGACTAATTTTTTAATTATTTGTTCTCTACTTAAACGACGGCTTTCTGTGGCAGCACAGCGAACTTAGCGGAGCCTAAGCACATACTATTTCACTACGCTGCTTCAAATATAGTGCTCGGAAGTATACCTTTGTCGATTAAAATAAGAAAACAAAACATAATATCAATTTCTTTTCTATTTATGTCCAAGATAATCTGCTTTGTGAGAAAGCTTAAAGGATTTTCTTTTGCTGCTGCTCTTAACTTTCGGGTGTCCTTTTCATGGTCTCCTCCCACCTGAAACCAGTGATAGTGCCGATGCGTTGAAGCATGCACACATCGAAGTTTTAAGCAAGGACGAGCGATTGTTCATTAGTTGATGTGTAATTATCGAACAGGAAGAAACGAATACAGAGGTGCATTTCGTAATATTTCTTTGTTCGCAAGCAATTACGAGGAAACGACTTGTACAGGATTGACACCACCAGTGCATATGGTTGTCTCTTATCACGATAGCCGCATGGGCGCCGGCGACTTCTTGGAGATCTTCACTGAGAAGACAATCTTGAAAGCAAAAAAATACAATCGCAAACACTACATGGGGGATCATTGTAAACTATTAAACGCTCAGGGAAGCCACACGATTTGCACTGTGACACGGCACTGTTACCAGGATGTCAAAGTGGGCCTCAGCTCAATAGATCCTGAAGTCATTTTTGGTAACTACTTTTTTTCGTCAGATATGATTTTTTTCCGCCCGTGTCCCCTTCAGTTACAGCCGACCGCCACTGCCACCGGCGAGAGATGGCGCTACATGCACATGCTCCCAAATACCTGTCATGACTGAAAACAACGTGTTTTAGAAACATGCGCATACGACAAGAGCATGAACTTAAGCTATGCTTGCTTGTTCGAACCTTTCACTCACGACGACTTTTTTCCCGTTGAGCATGCCATTATAGCCTGCGTGCGTGTTTTAACATGATGCGGGCTCTCGAAAAGGGGTGTGTTATTTCGTTTAGAGAAGCGCTTGAATATATTAAGCATGTCCACAAAATTTATAGACAATTGCTTTTGTCCTTGCTTTTGCTGATATCGAAACAAGAGGCAGGGATATTGTCGCTGACGTACACTTGTCCACATGCAATGTACTAGTGCAGCCTGAAATATACTCTTGAAGGACACATACACGTTATCCGGGCTTTTGCTGCACGGGGAATGGATCGAATGTTGGTCTACCATTCAACACGGCTCGTTGACAGTTCATCTCCTCGCAATATGTTTAGTCGCAACAGCAAATAGCGCTTGTTGCAGCTTTTGGAGCGTCTGATCTGCGCCCCGCACTGCTATTCTTTATTTTTCTTTTTGGACACGCCATGAGACTAAATGCCCTTGCGAGAGTTTCATTTTCAAATAAAATTCTCATGAATTCTAATCGGTGAAACGGTATATGTGTCCACTTGTATGAGTCCGGAGGGCGACCGGGTTAGTTATTCGCCTCTCAAATATTAGTGATGCTTTCATGACATTTCTAAAGCATTTAAATACAAATGACATTCACGTGTAACGGGGCGTGTTTAAATTTGTGTTTTGGTCTTTCAAAGGGAAAACGGATAGTCAGCCATTTTTGACTCGCAGATATTTTATTTCGCGAGAAAGTAGGTAACGGATACTCTTCATTTCCTACATGTAAGATAAATACTTGAGTATGTTAGCCGCCTTGCAGAAACAATAGAAAATATTCAAAATCAACCAATCCGATTCGTCAGCAATACATCGAATGCCTTTGCTAGTATCTTGGAAAAAAAGCCTACATTAGGCAGGGAAACACTGCGCTGTAGAACACGAAACAGGAATTAAATCTTTCAGATAGCATATATTATAATAAAACATGGATTAATAAAGCGGAGGACCTAACGACACTATCATATCGTTTTAAAATATGTCAACTCACGCATAACGAACAAGAATACTCCTTCAGAACCACTAGAGAATTAGAATATGGAATCAGCTTCCTGAAAAAATAGTAGGCTTAACTAAGCACAGTGATTTTTTTTTATTGTTGTGACTGTGACATGTGTATTACACCTTTTATATCTTTTTTTTATTTCAAAATTGTCCTAGAAGTTTAGTGGTAGGCTGTTATTCTTATATTATCCATAATTGTTACCGTGTTCTCTCACAGAAATGTCATTTAACTATGTCGACATTTTTTGTGCACACCTAGGCAGTTATGCAACTTCGGTGTTGCATGAAGTTCGCGAGTAAATAAATAAATAAAGATGCACAACTTCAGAATACCAGGGTGTGCGTAAGGGACCTGAGGGTACTGCACTCTTATATCAGAATTTCCCCGTTGCACAAGCGCTGGCACCTTGCGGATATACCTGCCACGGTCTTCAATTGGCGGCTCGCTTGAAGGGCATTTCAAAAAATTTGAGCAGCCATTCCAAACTCTCAATGTGAATTACCAGCAAAGCTTTTAGCACACGGCACATGTTCCACGGCGGAGGCCAGTTCTGTATCAAAGGCTGGGCTGTGAACCTGCCCATCAATGTTCAAACATTTGTGCAGAGTATAGCGCGACACATCGACGATAATATCGCCATCGAGGTTAGGATTGAGCTTGACGGCAGCGGTGAATGCGGGAAATGCACCTTACAAAGTACACGCATAGGCCCATTAGACCAAGCTTTCGCCCGCCTGTACTGACACCGATTTTGGAAGCTGACTTTACTCCGCCATACATATCTCTTGTAAACAGAGACGGCTCTCAGCAAGTGTGAAGCCCAAGAAATGCGCGTAAGATATTTTATTTTCGCAATAAAGTCAATTTTCGTATGGCGTTCCTCATGACACCGAAACGAGCGTGACGTCACACTACAGTATCAATTGTGGTGAGTTCGCGCGCCAGCATGGCTCATTGATGCCGTCAGATACCCAAACATACAAAATGACGGCTTGTGCGTCACCGACGAGGCCACGGAGGGACGCGGCCATGGAAAGGTCGCGATATATTGCGCTAGCACGTCACGAGAAGCTTATACCATGCAGCGACCTCAGGGTACTGTATGAACCGAAAGTACCTTTTAAAAAGATATGAAATGATATGGTTGAGCCTGTATGAACCGAAACTACCCTTTAAAAAAATGTGAAATAATATGGTTGAGCCAGAGCTTTATTCCACGAAAAGCAAGATGGCGCCGACGAAGAAGACGCCCGAGCGAATGACTGATGATGATTTTTTACAAATGATGAAGATGAAGTCCAATAAATTCCTACATGAACGCTTTCAGCCCTGGATTTTTTATTTTGGTCGGATAATTTTTTGTACGTGTTTTCCTAATGGTTATGACCTCAGAAGACTACAAACAAAAAATTGAGCCAATGGTGCAAGTAATGATGGATTTACAGACATGACATCAAATTAGATCATCAGGGCTCAGTAGCTGTTAAATGAGAAAAATGGCTTCTTTTTTCCTGCTACTAACAAGAGTATACAAAACGTAAACGACGTCTTATTTTTCATTGTGATACTCATTGAAACAGCTTCGGTACGTCGGCCCGGAAATGGCGCTTACCCACCTCAGTGTACCCGCCTCGGCGTCACCCATGACTTCGGTCAAGCTTCTTCTTTGCGGGTCCCAGCTCCGCAAGCATGTCACAATTTTGGTGTCAATCGCAGTGGGGATCATTGAAGAAGTATTTCCCCTACAATGGACAGTTTTGGTTTTATTTCCGAGGCGTTAGGGAAATGTTGTGTGATGGTGTCAACTGACACCGCCAGGGCCGAAAGGGCTAAATTCGCCGTTGACTAAAGCGGTCAGCCTGGCCGCGATGAAAGGGCTTGAGACGCGAAACATGCACGACCTCTCTTCCGCGGTAGCGTTGATCAGGGGAGGTATGAACAGGTATTACATGGTAGTTCACCGGCCAGGTGTGGGCTATAACTTTCTGGGGCCAATAAAGCGAGACTCAAGCTTTTCGCACATGCAAGGTGTTCGTGCAGGCCTACATAGGAGTGCGTCGTCGCTAGGGTGATGGAAGACGACGCGGTGAGTGGCATCGTAACGGTGTTTGCGATCTTCTGAGATAGCTTCGGTGTTTATACGGGCACGACGACGGCATTGGGCGACACGTGACAGAAACTGGTCGCAAATGAAGGACTCAGAGGTGAAGAGGCCAGAGAAGAACGAAACGTCGAGTGATGAGGTTGGTTGGCGTCCGTATACTAAGAAAAACGGTGAGTAACGCGTGGTCCGTTGAACAGTTGTATTATACGCGAATGTCACGAATGGGAGGTTCGCATCCCAGTTACGATGGTCAGGTTGGATATACATGGACACCATGTTCCACAGCGGGCGATAAAATGTCTGCGTTAAACCATTGCTTTGTAGGCGGTAGCTAGACGTTGTCTTGTGTATTGTGTTTGACGCTTGGAGAGCTTCACTGAGTGTGCCTGAAAGAAATGTCTTGCCACAGACGCTCAAAAGAACGCGAGGGGCACCGGGACGTAGGTAGATAGCTTTCAAGAAGATTGCTACTTCGGAAGCAGTTCCTGGAGTGATCGAGGCTGTCTCAGCGTACTGGGTCAAGTGATCAACAGCGGTGACGATACATCTCTTGCCGTCCGGGGTAGTTGGGAGGGGCCCGAAGAGGTCAATTCAAACGACAGAGAACGGCTCTGCTGGGCAAGGAACTGGTTGCAGGGTCCCGACTGGGGCAGCAGTAGGCCGAGTGCGGTGTTGACAAAGTGCGCACGAGGCAATATATTTACATACGCTTGTGGAAGGACCTGGCCAGCGCAGTCAACTGCGGATGCGTTCGTGAGTTCTGTGGTAACCAAAGCGGCCTGACGTTGAGTCGTCGTGTAAAGCCCGCAGAACTTCAGCGCGAAGAGCGCGTGGTACGGCGGAAACCCATCGATGGCCTTTCGCGTGAAGAATACGCCGATTGAGTACATCGTCTTCGAACTTGAATAGATTGAGCTGTTTCTTTAGCATGGCATTGGGGGAAGACGAAGCACCGCTTGGGCGACCGATGATGAACGAATTTTTGACGGCGCACTCACGCTTACCTTAATGTTGTATAATTCCTCGAGCGCCTGCAGTCTTTTATTTGACGAAAGAAAACCGCTTAAAATTTTGATTCTGTTACCGCAATAATTCCGCTTCACTTTTTAACACAAATAATGTAGTGGGAAGAACAATTTTTAATCGAATACCATCAATAGTTTTAAATCTATATGAAGGCCCTCGTAACATGTTTATTACTTTGTTCTTGTTAGCTATTGCCCCGGGGTGCCTGCATATGTAGATGTCGATGTAGACCCACTAGCGCCTTGCTTGCTTGTTCCCGTTTGTTGGCTCTTACCCACTACGGGGGATCGGCCATGAGACCGGCGGTTAAGTTAATAATTTTTTTACATATATAAAGAATGAGCAATAAATGAATTGCCGAATGAATAAACAAAATTTTAAGAATGACTAGTCGATATAGAATAAAGAGCAGAATAATACCACTATATGAGAAACAATGAACGAATGAATGAAAGGAAGTCTGGAGTACCAAATTTTGTTAATGAATAAGTTAACAGGGAATTCTTCGTGTCTCACCGAGAAATTCGCATAGGGCTGAGCAGACGTTCCTGTAGCTGAAGCCAAGAGAAGACGCCCCAAGGGAAAGAATATTTTGAGAATTTAGACTAATTCTTAAGTTTCTGAATAGCATTTCGAAATGCTTTTTTCTATGCCTAATTAATCGACGGCAGGTAAGCAAGAAATGATCAATGTTTTCAGATTCCTGACAAAAATAGCACATAGGAGATGGCACCAGACCAGACTGGTATAAATAAAAATTAACTGGGGGTATCCGGCATCGCTATTTCGTAATTATTCCAGCCGAATGAACGATGACCATATTCGGGAACTGCTAATTTCATACTTTTGGCATCTTGAATTAAAGAATACTTCCGAAATCTCGAATCAGTAATAAAAGCTGTGTCAGGTACAATGGACAAAATAGGACCACCCAGAGACCACCGCGCGAGAGTGTCTGCCATCTTGTTTATTAGTATACCACAATGACCTGGGACCCATACCAACCGCACGGTAGTCAAATTTCTTGGGATTAAGGAAGCGAATGCATTCAGAAAGGGAGACACAGAAGCAGTAGAAGATAAAGATGTAGATACTGTCAGCGAATCAGTAACTATAACAACTGATGACTCATTTACCGGTAGTTTTCGAAGGGCTAATAGAATTGCGACGAGCTCAGCTTCGAATATGGGAGTATAATCTGGGAGGCGAAAGGAGTACGACCATGATAAAGCCTCTGAAAATATGCCCACTCCCTGTTTCTCTTCGCACATGGATGCATCAGTGGCAATTATGTTATCTATACCCAATCGAAGTAAATGATCCTCTAACAATCCTATTAAATATCTAGAAGGTAAAAGTTTGGCATTAGATGGGAAGATATCATCATATTCAATTTTGCTATGGCCGATGATTTATCGTTTGCTACGATGTCGCGTATGCTAACATTTAATGATGCTAGTTGATCCTGTCCGAACAAAACTTGTGGTTTATATATTCGGGACCAAGGCTCATTAAAAAACGTTGACGATTCAGATACGAATACGAACTACACTCGACTTTGTGAGGACGCAAAAATTTTTAAATATGTTTTGACGGTGAGAATGCGGAATCTGCAAACTAGAGTGGGGATTCGGGCTTCTAGGTATATAATACTATTTGCTGTAAATTTTGGTACCCCTAGACAACTTCGAAGTGCCTCTCGCTCTATGAGAACCAGGGGATGAAACTTGTATGCAGGCCCCCCTGAGTATAATATGCAACCAAACTCTAAAATTGGTCGAACATACATCTGATAAACCATAAGTAGCTTGTCTCTGCGTAGCCCAGAAGGGTGGTGACCAAGCTTACGTAACATCCCAACAGCGCGTGTTGCCTTACATTTGATGTGCTCAATGTGTTTGCGCCAGCTGAGTTTTTCATCATAAAAAACTCCTAAATATTTGACACAGTCATTTTGGGGAAAAACTTCTTGACGATACTGAAGGGAAATGTTAACTGGAGGATTCAATGGAAAAACAATCAAAGAACGTTTGCTAACGTTTAGAGTCATTCGAATATGTTCAAATCAGAATTGTAAACTTCCCAAGTATGATTGTAATACTGCATACAGTGAACGAATATTACCTGCTGGAGCGAATAATGCAATGTCGTCTGCATATCATCATCATCATCAGCCTGTCTACGCCCACTGCAGGGCAAAGGCCTCTCCCATGTTCCGCCAATCAACCCGGTCCTGTGCTTTCTGCTGCCACGTAATACCTGCAAACTTCTTAATCTCATCTACCCACCTAATTTTCTGTCTCCCCCTCACGCGTTTGCCATCTCTTGGAATCCAGTCAGTTACCCTTAATGACCACCGGTTACCTGCCGACGTGCTACGTGCCCTGCCCATATCCATTTCTTCTTCTTGATTTCAACTATGATGTTCTTAACCCCCATTTGTTCCCTGACCCACTCTGCTCTCTTCCTGTCTCTTAAGGTTACACCTATCATTTTCCTTTCCATCGCTCGCTGCGCTCGTCCTCAATTTAAGTTGAAACCTCTT
>NC_051184.2:111007520-111074048 GCF_013339695.2 Rhipicephalus sanguineus
AGGAAAGAAATAAATATAGAAAAAGATAAAAAGAAATAGAGAGAGAACTAGAAAGAAACACACACAAAAAAGAGAGAAAAAAAAGAGGGGAAGACAGAAAGAGAGAAATATAGAGAAACAAACAACGACAGAGAATGAAACAGAGAGATACAGAGAGCAAGCTAGAAAGAAAGAGGAAGCGAGAAATATAGAGGAAGGTAAAAAAGATAGAGATAGCGAAAAAGAGAACAAAACAGAAAGAAATAGAAAAATAAATAGAAGCAAGGAAGGTACCCAGCTGCGCTCTTCCTTCAGGCTTGGCACCAATAGAGCGAAGCTGCCTTGATTTTTTTTTTTTTTGGAATGACCCCCTGTACTAAGGTTGCAGTATGTGAGCTAATGCTCATAGAAAGAACACAAGGCGAGCGGGTCCGCAGCGCAATCTTCGCCGTTCTGCACCCGAACCCCACCTGCCGTTTGTTTAACGCCAAATGCTCTCAGTAAGCAACAGGTCACGGGCGCCAGCGTACAGAGTTAGGGGTCGTAGTCGCATTACCGTAGCTGCGCCTGGCCGTAACAATCATGAATTTTACTTATGGTTTTGCGTTTCTTACGGAAAATAGCTGCGTTTTTGTCGTAGTTTTAAGTACTTTCATATGAAGCAGATAATTTTAGAAAAATAATATATAAGAAACTTGCGTCACAGCTAGCGCTGAAACTCAAGACCGGAATGTTGTCGCTCCTATTATTTCGGCTCCATTGGCAGTACCACTGTTACCAGCGTCGCGTTGCGGTTGTGTTTCCCACAGTATAGCACGAAGTGCTGTAAATCGACCACCACTTTCTTATAATAGATGAATAGGAAAACGCCTAATGACAAGCGTACTAATTTCCTAGACAAGCGGGGCGGCTTCCCCATGGAGGTTAAAAAAATTGTTGGTGTGGCGATTGTTGCGCAATAGTGAAGCCGTGCCCACCAAAAGATGGCGGCTGCACCCACCATCTTAGTAGGGGCACGATAAACCATCAGCGGTTCGCGAAGGACACCGAACGTTTTCCCCGCACGCCGAGAAGTTTTAATGTTGCAACTTTTACGGGTAAGGTACCGCTGCAAGTGTGTCTTTGTGTTACAAGTTTTCGTAAATAAGCCTAAAAGTCATGGCAAATTTTATTGGATATCAATTGCCAATACTCCTCTCGACGGGTTACTTTTGTCGGCAACAACGATCTTTTATAGTAGTTCTTACACTAACAGATCAAAGCCACTTGATCTCCAAGTAGGCACTACCAGAAAAGAGCATGTTTTCGAGCTCTTTGGTGGGCAAAAGCTGGCTTCACTTTCCCTGACAAGGCGTTTCGAGAGCTTCCACGCCAGAATTTCTTTACAGCGAAAGCTCTTATGAGATCATTTCACCGGCCGTTTTTGGCGCCGTAGTTGTCCGCCGCCGCCGCTGCCGCCGCTGTCCGTAACCAGTATCGCTCGAAATAAAAAAAAAACGAAATAAGAAAAATATTCCAGGATGGAACGAAGTTCCAACCTGGGCCCTCTGGGTGGGAGCCCAGTATTCAACCGCTGAGCCATGCCGGTGCTTGAAACTGCTTTGCAAAAAGGTCCTATATACAGGCTTGTCGGGAAGGAACCACAATAGCATATGCAATACAGCGTGGTAGAAGAGTAAAATAAGCACCAAGCGTCGCACAACGCGAATTCTGTAATCAGGCGTCACACAATGCGAATACGCATCCGGCAATGCAGTTTCCGAGATACGATGGTAGCGCCAGAAAACACAGCCTAGCGAGTAGACGCAGCAAAATCGAGTGTCTATCCTCCGCATCCTCCATGTTCAGAAACGCTCCTTGACTTGAACGTGACTTGCCACCGCCTCAATGCAGTGCGTTTGAAACGCGTTTGTAGCGTTTGTGCTGCCTTGGCACAGCCTGAAAAGAGCGCGTTCTAAACGCGTTTGTGCTGCATTGAAGGCGGTGGCAACATCCCTGAGGTGATTACGAACGCACGTAGGATGCGTTCGTTGAAAGAGGCGCCCAAAAGGGAGACACTTGAGCGCGTCGATGTGTCCAGCGAGCGTTTCATTTTCGTGGTATCCCTGGCGGCTGGTGCCCTCAACACTTAGGCGTTCGATAAGAGCTCCATCGCGCCCTCTGGTCAGTGACGGGTGCCTATAGCGCAACGAGTAGGTTGTTGAATGCTTCCAACCCATTACAAAGGGCTCTGCCATAATTCTTCGTCGTTATCAGGCACAGCATCAACAAAGTGCGCATAATGCGTTACATGCGTTTAGCAGGTGCCACGGCTCTCCGTAGAATGACGAAAAGTGGCACAGTGCCTGATGCCCTACTTCTAAAAAATTACAATGATTTATAGTGTAGTGTGTTCCTCGCAAGTGCACCTGTATTCGTTGCCAAGGAAGCCTATAAGCGCATGATCCATTTCCTCGGGGTCTCAGTAAAATTACGATTTCGAGTGTAGTGGGTTCCTCGCAAGTGCACTTGTATTGGTTGCCAAGGAAGCCCATAAGCGCATGATCCATCATCCTCGGTGTCTCAGTAAAGTTCTTCGCCCCCCCCCCTCCGTCTCTCTCCCACGTCAACGTAGGTTATACAGCATGACGGGAGAGGGAAATAGCGACCGGGCGTCACCCCATGCAAATTACATCACTGGTCGGTTGTTTAAAGCTTCCAACCCATTACGAGGGGCTGAGCCATAATTCTTCATTGTCAACAGTCGTCGCGTCAACAAAGTGCACATAATGCCTTATACGCGTGTAGTTGGTGCCTCGCTTCTCCGCAGAATGAACAATAATGGCTTAGTAGGTGCTTCCCAACTTAACAAAAATTGTGATTTATGGCGTAGTGGGTATCTTTCTAGTGTACTTGTATTGTAGCCCCAAGAGAGCTTACAACGGGCTCTAGAAACGCCACTCTTCCAGCTTTCGCTGCAACTGTGCTGCGGTTTCAGCGCAGGCCTGGTGTTTTTTAAACCTCCTTGGGCTTACCGCAGTGCCGCAGTAGAGTACTATCGCCTCAGTATGAGGTGCGCCGCGAGATCGCGTTGCCAAGCGCACTGTCGTGATGTACAGTCGCCCCAATCGCGGCATATTTTTGAGCTATTCAGAGTTCGGTTGTTCCTGCGAGTGCGCATCGCCTCCACTTGCTTTGACGCTCGCCCTCGTTGTGTGCTGTGGTGATTTTAGCTTTGAAAATGATAATCTCGATGCTGCAAGTAAGCAAGCCTTAACCGCCTTAACAATCTCCCTCTGTTAGATGGGAAGCAGCTTTTGCTCGGGGCTGTCTCTGTAGTTCCATTGGCGACCATCCACTTTCTGCCACCTAGCATAGGCATCTGTAACATATTGTTACGGAACAAGACACCAGCTCAGAGGGATCCGTATCCCTGTATTGTTTACAGCAATAGGCGAGCAGCGCAACCGACGCGAACAGCACGCGCCAGTCTGTCTGTTTCGTCCTTCTCTTCGTCTCTTTGGCCGCGATGCCGCTGGTACGTAGCATTACCCCCGGCGGCCGAAGCACCGTCCCGGAGCTTTAAAGGTCGTTTTCGGAAGCGGTGTTGTAGGGCTTGAGCCGTGAAACGTGAACAATATCGCTGGACCGAACAGATGGCGATGGACAGATGGGGCCAATCTCATAGGTAACAGGTGTTACCTGACGCAGTACACGGTAAGGTCCAGTGTAACGCGACAAAAGTTTTTCGGATAGGCCCACCCGACGATGAGGGGACCAGAGTAGCACAAGGGCACCGGGAACGAAATGTGCGTCTCGATGAGTAGCATCGTACCGGCGTCGTTGTTTGGTTTGCGACGCCGTCAGCCGAGAGCGGGCGAGCTGTCGGGCTTCGTCGGCTCGCGCGATTGCGTCTCGGGCGTACTCGCTGGTGGACGAGGTGGAGGTAGGAATGATCGTGTCCAGCGGTAAAGTCGGCTCTCTTCCGTACAGGAGATAAAAAGGGGAAAAGCCTGCCGTGTCGTGACGCGATGAATTGTACGCAAAAGTTGCGTAGGGTAGGGCAACATCCCAGTCTCGGTGGTCCGGCGACACATACATTGCGAGCATGTCCGTAAGCGTGCGATTAAAGCGTTCCGTTAGCCCATTGGATTGAGGGTGGTATGCAGTGGTCAGTTTGTGCTGCGTAGAACAGGAACGTAAGATGTCGGCGATAACTTGAGACAGGAATTGACGGCCACGGTCTGTGATCAGTTGTCTTGGGGCACCGTGAACCAAGATAACGTCCCGTAGCAGAAAGTCAGCAACGTCGGTTGCACAACTTGTCGGTAGAGCTCGCGTGATCGCATAGCGTGTAGCGTAATCTGTAGCCACTGCGATCCATTTGTTTCCTATGGTTGAGACGGGAAAAGGTCCAAGAAGGTCTAATCCAACGCGGTAAAAGGGTTCCGTGGGTATGTCCAGTGGTTGAAGATGGCCAGCGGGTAGCAGCGACGGTGTTTTGCGGCGTTGACATAACTCGCACGTGGCGACATAGCGGCGTACTGAGCGAGCAAGACCTGGCCAAAAGAAACGGCTGCGTACGCGCTCGTATGTGCGAGAGACGCCGAGGTGCCCAGCCGTCGGCGCATCGTGAAGTTCAGCGAGGACACTGCGTCGTAAATGCTTAGGCACGACAATTTGAAGGTCAGGTCCGTCAGGTCGGAAATTTCGATGGTAGAGGACGCCCTCTTGAAGCACAAAGTGGCGAACAGAGGCGTCGTTTGGGAAAGATTCCGTGCGGGTGATTATGTCGAGGAGCACGGGATCCCGTTTCTGTTCTTCCCCAATGTGAAGCAAGTGGGACAATGCGAATATGGAGCAGATCGTGTTGGCGTCAGTGTCATCAGGATCGTCGACAGGGTACCGGGAGAGGCAGTCGGCATCCTGGTGCATGCGGCCAGATTTGTACACGACTGAGTAGGAGAACTCTTGGAGGCGCAGAGCCCAGCGACCAAGCCGCCCTGAGGGGTCTTTAAGAGAGTTCAGCCAGCAGAGCGCGTGGTGGTCGGTAACGACCGAAAACGGGCGCCCGTATAGGTATGGCCTGAACTTGGCGACCGCCCAAACGAGAGCCAAACACTCACGCTCTGTGATTGAATAATTGCGTTCGGGGGCGGATAAGAGGCGGCTGGCGTACGCAATAACGCAGTCGTGGCCACGTTGGCGTTGAGCAAGCACGGCGCCGATGCCATGACCACTTGCATCCGTGCGGATCTCAGTAGGGGCAGCAGGGTCAAAGTGGGCCAAAATTGGAGGAGTAGTGAGGAGCGCGATGAGATTGGAGAACGCAGAAGCCTCTTCTGAGCCCCATGTAAACGGGACGTCTTGCTTGAGGAGCTGCGTAAGAGGTCTCGCTATATCCGCAAAATTTTTCACGAAGCGTCGAAAATACGAACATAGTCCGAGAAAGCTGCGAACATCCTTGACAGATCGTGGAACGGGAAAGTTCTTGACTGCGCTGATTTTCGCCGGGTCTGGCTGTACTCCGTTAGCGTCCACTAAATGGCCAAGTACTGTAATTTGGTCGCGGCCAAAATGACATTTTGATGAGTTCAGCTGCAGGCCAGCACGACGGAAGATGGCTAAGACGGCGGAGAGACGTTCTATATGAGTTTCAAATGTTGGGGAAAAAACAACGACATCGTCCAAGTAGCACAAACAGGTGGACCATTTAAATCCTCGGAGCAAAGAGTCCATCATTCGTTCAAAGGTGGCTGGGGCGTTACAAAGGCCAAAAGGCATGACCTTGAATTGATATAGGCCATCGGGGGTGATAAATGCCGTCTTTTCACGATCCATATCGTCCACCTCAATCTGCCAGTACCCGGAACGGAGGTCGATGGAAGAAAAATAGCGGGCACCATAGAGGCAGTCAAGGGCATCATCTATTCGTGGCAGAGGGTAGACGTCTTTTTTTGTAATTCTGTTTAGGTGGCGATAATCGACACAGAAACGCCATGTGCCGTCCTTTTTGCGCACTAGCACGACAGGTGATGCCCAAGGACTGCAGGACGGCTCAATGATGTTCTTGGCGAGCATTTTGTCGACTTCAGCTTGGATAATTTGACGCTCAGTCGCCGACACGCGATATGGGCGCCTATGAATAGGAGGCTGGTCAGCTGTGTTGATGCGGTGGGTTACACCAGTAGCTTTTCCCAATGGACGGCCGCTGAGATCGAAAACGTCGACGTAGGACAGCAGAAGCTGGTGGAGCTCGTCAGTCTGCTGCGGCGTTAAGGTGCAAGCAATCATCGACCGTATGGCGCTGTCGGGACAAGGATTAGATTGTTGCTGGGCATGGGGATCGGACGGAGCGGTCACCGTGAGAGCAGCCACCGCGCCGTCTTCTAAGGTCGAAAGTAATGCCAAAGAGATGCCTTGCGGGAGCACTTGCGGTGTCAAACTAAAATTGACAACGGGAAGGCACGTGGAGTTCCCTGTGACAGAAAGAACCGTGTGTGGTAGCGTAATACCACGACTTATCAGGACATCGGTGATAGGGGTCAATACATAGTCGCCGTCGGGAACTGGTGGTGTTGCGAAAAATTCGACATAGGTCAGTGTTTGGGGTGAGAGGCGAGCGTATCCGGCAGCGCAGAGGCGACTCGGCCGGGGCACAGGGGGGTCGATCATGGGCAAGTGGAGACGGAGCGTACTGGCCGAGCAGTCAATGAGGGCAGAATGCGCAGACAAGAAGTCGTGGCCTAGGATGACATCATGGGGACATTGTTCAAGGACGGCGAAGAGGACAACTGTGTGGCGATCAGCAATGCTTACATGAGCGGAGCACATTCCCACGACAGATGCTGTTCCGCCGTCGGCAACACGGACAAATGGAGTCGTCGCAGGTGTGAGAACTTTCTTGAGCTTGCGTCTAAAATCAGTGTTCATAACGGAAACTTGAGCGCCAGTGTCGACTAGAGCTGTCACAGGCACTCCGTCGACTTGTACCTCAATAAGGTTCCGTTTCGTCGGTATGGTCAGTAGAGGATTTTCGCTTGGTCCGATTGATGCAGCGCCACCTCCAGGGGCTGCAGCATTTAGTTTTCCGTCGGCGAACGTCGTGGGGGAGCGGGGGAAGGTGGTCGTCGAGGCTGAGGCGAACGGGACTGGCGACGGTGGGGTGAGGGAGAGCGGGAGTAGTGGGGATCGTGGGGGGCAAAGTGGTCCTGATGGGAAGAGTAGGCCTGAGGGGCAAAGTGGGCCGGAGGGGCGTAGTGGGCCGGAGGGGCGTAGTGGGCCGGAGGGGCGAAGTGGGCTGGAGGGGCGAAGTGGGCAGGAGGGGCAGAGTGGTCTGGGCTGGTTGTAGAACGACGATTATTGAAGGAAGGCGGGAAATTTTGTGCAGGAGGACCCCAGCGACTTCGGCAATGACGAGATATGTGTCCTATTCGGTGACAGTAGAAGCATATGGGCTTGTCATCAGGTGTTCTCCATTCGGACGGATTACGGAACGCTGGTGGCGAGCCAGACGGGGGTCGACGTGGGGGCGTGAAGTGCGGCGGGAAGTCGGTACGGGGAGGCGTCGAAATAGAGCAGACACCCATGCTGGCAATTTCCTGTCGGATTACTGCTTGAAGAAGGTGTAAAGGGACGGAAGGAGGTGCGTCAGAGGATGGTGGTGCCACGGTAACAGGGGCGGCTGCTTCAAGTTCACGCCTAACGAGTCGGGTCAAGTTATCGCAGGCGTCCGGTTGCCGGTATGTAGCGAGGCAAGAAGACGTCACTGCGGTATTCGGAAGGCGCGGGAACAGTGGGGAGACACGCCTACTTTTAGCCTGTTCCAAGCGACGACATTGTTGAAGTACCGCATCGACAGAGGTCACATTAGTGCACAACAACAGGTTGAACGCGTCGTCGGCGATACCCTTGAGTATGTGCGCAACTTGTTCTTGCTCAGACATGGTTTCGTCAGCTTTGCGGCAGAGGGCCAGGACATGTTGAATATAACTGAGGTAGGACTCAGTGGAGCTTTGCGTGCGAGTCGATAATTCAGTCTTTGCGGCGAGGCGACGTCCAAGAGAGTTGCCAAAAAGTTCACGAATCTTTTCCTTAAAGCTGTCCCAGCTGGTAATCTCATGCTCATGGGTGTCAAACCAGAGACGAGGGGTTCCGTCCAGGTAAAATATGACATTCGCGAGCATAAGGGTGGGGTCCCACCTGTAACTGGCGCTGACGCGTTCGTACAGGCGCAGCCATTGGTCGACGTCAGAACCTTCGAGGCCCGAGAAGACACCAGGCTCTTTCACGGCGGGAAGCGTGACGAAAGTGGGTGCGGCCGGTGGGTTGGCAGGTAGGGCAGGAGGCAATGCGGGCGGCGGGGATGTAGCCGAGTCTTGCGAGGCCATGGGGAAATCCTCGAGACAACGTCCGCTGCGGAGTTCCGTGGCGAGGTAGGGGATCGCACCACTCCACCAAATATGTTACGGAACAAGACACCAGCTCAGAGGGATCCGTATCCCTGTATTGTTTACAGCAATAGGCGAGCAGCGCAACCGACGCGAACAGCACGCGCCAGTCTGTCTGTTTCGTCCTTCTCTTCGTCTCTTTGGCCGCGATGCCGCTGGTACCTAGCAATATTGAGCACGCGCTCGCGCCACGGAAATGTCTTCTTCCTCTTGTTCTTCGACCGCCTTGATGATAATACGTGCAGAGCGCCTTAGGCTCCCGGACTGCCGTATGCTGTCCTAGCTTGGCGTAACGCAGACGAAATCATGCGTTCTGGCACGCGCTAGAGCGTTCGTGCCTGTGTAAGGAGCTGGGTAAGACGCTCTGGCCTCTCCCTTTTACACGCTCTCAGCAATCATGTGATGGCCTCGGGGAACGAGATTCTGCAGACGCGCGATGGACCAACGTGTTATATCCTAGTCAGAACGCGCTGGCACGCGCTGGCGCGTTCGGGCCTCTCTAAGGGGCTGGGTAAGACGCTTTGGCCTCTCCCCCTTACGCTCTCTCAGCAATCACGTGATGGCGTCGGGGAACGAGATTCTGCAGACGCGCGATGAACCCGCGTGGCGCGCTCCAACAAGAGTTCGGAACGAGTAACAGCAACAGCAACTACAGTGAATTAATGGTGTGCTCCAATTGCAAGGACGCGTTAACATCGGGCAAGGTGCCCGTGATCAACAGAACTTTAAGTCGACCCTTGCGCTGCTTCGCATCCCCACATGGTTCCCTTCTCTTTAGTGGGAGATTATTGTAATTTTTAGGGGCGAAGCTCCTTAAGGCGGCACCCGTTCGTCCCTCGTAATCGTCGTAGTAGTAGCAGTAGTAGTCGCAGTCCGTAACAAGTCTTACGCTTTGACCTCCAAGGTGGTGCCGGTGGGAAATTTTTCCTGTGCGTTGTTGAACAATAAAAAATTCGCAGCGTGCGCGTTAACTAAAAGCCGAATTCTTCTGTCTCTCATTCCCCATTACCAGCCATTGGCATGTTCCAGTAGGAAACGTTAGTAGAAGTAGAAGTGTAAGTGTTAGCTAAAAGCCGACTTCTTCTGTCTCTCATTCCCATTAGCAGCCATTGTTTACCTCCAAGGTAGTGCCTGGTGAGATTTCTTCTGTGCGTGATTAAACAATAAAAATTTTGTTCAAAACGCCGTTGATTGATGAAATAAACCAAAGAAAGACGCCAGATGTTTTGTAAAAGCAAAACGAAAGAACGCCAGATGTTTCTAAAGCAAAACGAAAAGACGCCAGCTGCTTAACGAAAGACGCCAGATTTTTCGAAAGCAATGGTTTTCTAAACAATGAAAATTCACAGCGTACATGTAAAATTAAAGTGAGCTGCAAGTCGTCATAACTCTCATCGAACCTTTAGTATAAACGCGCCCGATCTCACGTCGGTGATGATGTACTGGGCAGAATTCAAGGAAGATTCACGGTTTTTTGCAATGTGGTGATGTCAGCTTCGAAAATAATAACTTCGAGGGTGAAAGTAAGCAAGGGGGGCAATGCGGATACGCAGGAATCGCCAAACTCTCTCCCGATAACTCGAAAAAAAATCATGATGGGCGCCGCTGTACAAGTTCGTAGTGCGCTCAGCCACGCGCTCGCGTGGTGTAGCTCATACTGAGCGCGACAATACTTAACGTTTGAAATGAAATGGCGTAAGATTGGCAATGTTCGTATATTCCACAAGGTCAATCTAAATAGGTCGCGAAAGTCGGAACGAAAAGTGGTCGGAAACCTATTGCGACAAACATCAACACCCGCGTGACGATTAAAGCGCTACTAGGTGAGGGGGGGACAAATAATGAAAACAAAAAATTAATTACGCGTTTATTTTCAATAGTTGTAAATTTATTTGTCACGAATTAAATTAGTAGATTACTTTAATCAAACTTTAGTCTTGGGTATGTGGTTGAGTGGCCAATTTTTTTCGTTTATTTTCAGAAACAGCGGGCACATGCAGGCAGTCTGGTAACATGGGCCAACGGTTTTGCGCATTTTGAGATGCAAATGGCGTCGCTCGTTTTTGCGCAGTAGGTTTGTGCCTGTCGTCCGTAGATATTTCCTCGCATAACAGTTGTTTTGTAGTCGTGGTACTTGGCAGAAGGTAATATAGCCCATCGCAGCCATCGGGAACCGTTTCAGTGACTGTGTTTTGCCAGCGCACGGCCGGCGTGCTGTCGCGCTTCGGGACGATGAGTCCGCTACGCTACGCGAAGAAACGCTGCGCTGTCTACGGATGCAAGAGCAACACGTGTGCAAGGTTTGTGTGTGTGATGATGTGGATTGTGTGGCCCGTGACGGGGCGAAGAGGGAACGACAGTTCTGCTCTGCGGTACGCCTTGGAGGGGAAGACGACGAAAAGGAAGCGCGAGCGGGGCGTGCGGCTCGAGCAGTTGGAGCGCGGCACGGTTGGAACGGCAGCCGCTGGTCGGCGGTACGGGTCGCGACATCGCTTAACCAGGCGTCCGGCAGCCATGTGGACCTGGTGAGCCTGATTCCCGCTCTGTGCCTGGTGCTGACACAGAGACCGGCAGCCTAGTCTGTTCCTGGCCTGAGGTCCTGGGGCCCGAGTGGTGTCACGAGGTGGCCGCGGCTCATGTTGGCGACGGGCAGCTAACCTGCGCTGCAGTGGCCTGGTGATCTACCGGCCTGCAGTGCCATCATCACCACCACTACCACCTCGCCACGGTCAAGGCAGCGTGATTGTTGACTGCCCAAGGAGTACCGGTGACGACCGACCTCGCCGCAGCGGCAACAGTTCATAACGGCGAGTAGGACAGTTTGTGTGCGAGGCGCGTAGGATGTTTAGGATGTAAATAAGGAATGCTGTAGTGTGTTGTGTGTGAATCGTCAGAGTTATCGGTTGTGTTAAAGTCTGTGTTGTGTGTACAGAATCACCTGACTGCCGGTTGAATTATTTTGGATCCTGGGCCCACATTACACCATCACAGTGTGCACGTTGAATTGTCATGCTACTTCTGATTTGTGTGTTATATATTTTGGGGTAATATCCTGTTCAACTGCAATATTTCGCCAATAAAATACACCTTATTTATCAAATCTGTCTTTTTCGTCTTCCCGTTATCTTGCAGGCTTCCATTATGGAGCCGTCATAGTGATAAGAAAAAGAACATGCAGCTATAAAAAAAGTAAGAAGCGGCGCCCTGTCAAATAATTTCGTAATTTCGCGCCCATCGCGTTAAAACGTGACGTCATTTCCGCTTCCGGTTGTGACGTCATCTTTTTCTTTTTTTTTAATTCTGTTTGTCCCCTCCTCACATAGATGGCGACTGTTGCAACAACTAGCCACCGGCTTGACACGTGGGCTTCTACGGAAGTTACGCTACCAGTTTACATATACCTTGTATTCCATTTCATCATCTAGCGCACAAGACAAGGCCGGAGTGAAAACCGACGAAGACAGCCGACGTCGGCTGTCACTTGGTCCTTCCCTTCTGTTGTGCGTGTTGGATGCCGAAAGCACACTAAATGCTTTACCAATTGTTTCATACCTGGCGACAACTTTCTGTGGCAGCCCAGCCAACTCTGCCAAGCCGAAGCGTACACTTTTTCACTACGCTGCTGCATGTAGTTATCGGAAGTACCGTATGTTCTCGAGTCTAGGCCGATGTTTTTTTTTTTTCGAAAAAACGATGTGCGAAAGTGGCGGAGTCCATCTATGAGCAGCGCACAAAATTGACAAGGCACAAAAGAGAAGAGGACGGGACAAGCGCTGATCTTCAACTGAAAGATTTCATTCGAAAAAAAAAAAAACAAGTATATATATGAGAAACACACGTGCTACGCAAGATTACACCCAATAAACTTAGATTCGGCTTAGATTCGAGTACCATGATTTGACAGCAGCGAAAGGCCCGGCCGCGCTAGCGGCATGGCGGCTCACCATGCGCCGATCTCAAGCTACCGCATGCAGATGGCGCTTCATGCGCGTCCGAGGCTAATTTTCGCGACATCCTACGGTAGCTGCATAGTGACGAGGTCCCTCAGGCTCAACGGCAGAGTGGTGGTCCCCATGGCTACTCAGGCCGACAGCGTCGTCTGCTTCGTACTGTCCCTTGTTCCGAAATCTCGCAGTCCCACGTTCGTGCAGCGACGGTGGTCGAGCTGGCGAGATTTAACGCCGGCAAAGGCGGGCAGAGGTGCACCGGGACACGTGATTACGGCGCCGGCGAATGGCACAGACTTTGACATCGTTTCTCTTCCTGTCGCATAAAGCGGAGTTGGCACACGCGCTAGCGCGGAGTTGGACAGTTTTCTGGAAGCAATCGTGCAGTGCAGTGGTGCCCTAAACACGTGCTCGTGAAACGCCTGCACCAACGGTGCTTCAGAAGCAATGGCTTGCATTCGGCGTGCATTCGAGGTAAGTTTTATTGCGATAGCAATTATATGGACAGTCTCGGCTCGACTTCCACAGTACGTGGGATCTGCCGAATTTTCGCCGTCGCCGTCGCCGTCGCCGCCGTCGTGCTGCGTATATGTATGAGTATGTATCTATACACCAATATCCCAAAGAAAAATAAATTAAAAAAATGCCTCCGAAGCGCGGAATCGAAACAGCGACCTCTTAATTCGCAGCGCGGTGCGCTAAGCCCTACTCCACAAAGCGTACACCCCTCAGGTAGCTAAAGGCGAGCGTTATATACGCACCCTTTACCGTTTGCAGTCCTCCGACACGGAGGTGCTTATAAGCGTTTCTTCACTACCAGCGAGATGGCGTTAGGAGCGCGACGGGCGCACCTAAAGGCGTCGGCCAGCTCTCTCGTTCCTTCTTATACAGTAAAACCTCGGTGATACGAATCTCGCGGGGTTACCAAAAATATTCGTATCATCCGGAATTCGTATCACCAGAAAACATGAAAAATTATGCGCCAAAAGAAAGTTGGCATACGTTTCGGTTTAGTGTTTCTGAGGGCCGCAGCGACATCATGAACAACTCTGAATGATTGCAGTAAAGTTTTTAGACGTCAGCGATCATACTTGTACTCGTAAATATACGGTGCATGCGCGCGTGTGTTAATATTGAACCAGACGTGTTGTGCCCCGTGACCGCTGGTAGCCCCTTCCTAATCTTACTACGCTTTTCTGCATGACACTACAGTACTGCCACAAAAGTGACTTAAGAAGCGCTTTGCACACGATAGATAGAGGCCAAGCTCCTTCGCCAAGACCGTCTGCTTCATCTCTTGGGGTCTTCGTCCACCTTTAATGGGACTTCATGACGGACCTGCAGCCCAAGTTTCAGTCTCGTTTCATAGAACGTCTGATTGCGGGGACATGGCTCGCATCGATGTGGCAGGCACGTGTTAACACAGTACAAAGACGCTGCTGCCTCGAGAACAGGAGCACGCGTGAACGCGTCGAAAAAAAAAAGCGCGACGTCAACGCCATCTGTAATCTAAACACGAAGGCGCATAAATGCCTCCAAGATTCGTGCGCACTATCTCGGAGGCAACGACGCACCGTTGATGGTCGCGCAGCGTGTATGCCCGCGCCCGCGCGTGAATGCTGCGTCTTCCGCGACAGCGCGGGCAGCACCTCTTCGTACCTGTGTGCCAGCGTACGTTCGTATCAAACGTCGCGGGGTGCACATCGGTTCGCAACAACCGTACTCCAATACATTGCAGGCTAATAGGCCTTGGCCGGGACCACAGATAAGTTCGTATCACCCCGAAATTCGTACGAGCCGTGATCGTATCACCGAGGTTTTACTGTATTTTCGCGGGGAGAACCTTGCCCTTCCGCTGTCTGCTCGAGCGGGCGCTCGAACAAGCTACCGCAGTGTTCATGATTCCCTGCAGATGGAGCTACGTGGTAGCTCTCACCGCGCGTCGCGCACGTGTAGCTAAAAGCGTTTCAGATGTCGTGCACGTAACGTACGCGTACTTTTCACGTTTGCGTACGAGAAGTCCCTACGTACGTGAAATTAAAACTGTCTAGTGGCTGCCGGGTAGTGATGGACGCACGGTAGTTGCAGCACGTCCATCACGGGCCGTTTTTCTTGCTGTCGCATTCATTGCTTCGCCCCTGCGGCGAAACTGTGACTTTTTACAGCAAAAGCTGTTATGAGATCATTTCACCGGCCGTTTTTGGCGCCGTAGTTGTCCGCCGCCGCCGCCGCTGCCGCCGCCGCCGGTGTCCGTAACCAGTATCGCTCGAAATAAGAAAAAAAAGACATAATAAAAAAAATTCCGCGATGGAACGAGGTTCGAACCTGGGCCCTCTGCGTGGGAGCCCAGTATTCAACCTCTGAGCCATGCCGGTGCTTTTTTTTTTTTTTTTTTTTTCTTTCATGGTATTTATTACAAATGTGTGTAACTAGCATACATAGCGAACAAAATATTCAAGGCGGTCTCTACCAGCGTGCAAGCGATACACAGAAGCCCTAAAAGGGTATTAAAGCTATACATTTCATGAAGAGTGGATACCAGTCCGGTTGAAACTCTAATTGTTTGTAAAAGTCTTTTAGCTGAAGAGCCATTTGAATGAGATGCAACCGCGATGATACCATGGGTTCCGCATGTCTGTCTAGCATGCGAGTTTTCCATAAACTGTGCATACCCATTAGTAATAGCATGTCAACAGGAATAGAATGGCTTTTGGGTGGCATGAGATAACGTATGCTATACGAATTTAAATCGAGTTGTTTTTTAAAAGCCCTTTGTAGAACGTCCCAGAAGAGTATGGCGTCTTTACAGCTGATGAAGCAATGTTCTATAGTTTCCGGAACTTCACAGAGGCGACAGTTAACTGAAGATACAAAGATGCCTTTGCTGCTTAACCAGGTCTTCACAGGCAGCGTCTGTGTATGCACTTTGTAGAAGAATGTCTTGGATGTTGGTGAAATAGGCATTTTCTTCACACGCACAAGCACGTCGTGTCCAGGCAATCCAGCATATAGTGAGCGGTACAAAGGTGCAGGAAACAACATATCTAATATGGCATTATATAGATCTTTTCGTGAACTAGAGAATAAATAGTCATTAGAGAATCTTACTGTCAAAAACCGCACTGATTCATACACTTCACGCATGAATCCTTGCAAATAGGGAGGCGAGGCACAATTAGCAGATACCACTAAACTTGGTAAAACATCGACGAGATTCACTTGTAAAAATGTTCGAAGCAGCGGATGATCGCAGTCCCGAAAATAGAAAAAACGGGACACCAATTGTCTAATAAAGAGATGCACCAACCCAAGACCACCTGCACAAACTGGTCTAAAAACATTGTCACGCCTCATCGGTTCGTAACTTGATGACCAAATAAAGGTAGCAAAGATTCGGTGAAACTTCTGAATGTAAACCCTGGAACAATGTAGTATTTGCAGTACGTAGAATAATTTTGTTGCCAGGAATAGATTGCATGCTTTAGCTCTGCCAAAAATTGAGAGGTTATGGGGAATAAACGTTTGGGCGTAACGCTTTAGGCTGGGTACACGTTCTTTCCAATAATGTGCGCTTGACTTATATGCATCCAATGGAACGCCAAGGTATTTCGGTGGCACACAAGACCATGCAATACCCTCGAAATTCGTTGGTTTATAAGCCCACGGGCCAAACCACAGTCCTAAACTTTTAGCAAAGTTCATTCGTGCACCAGAAATGGTTCCGAATTCCCGAATAGTGGACACCACTGTTGTTATGCTGGAAATGTCTGTACAAAAAAAACGCCAGGTCATCTGCATACGCTAATACTTTCACCTCATTTCCATAAACACTGAAACCATGAACATTGCAAGATCGAATCACGCTTAAGCACAGTGGTTCCAAATAGAGGGCAAAAAGCAGTGGCGACAACGGACAGCCTTGCTTCACAGAAGAGTGAATCGACACAGGTTTTGACAGGTGGCCATTAACAATCAAACGAGTTGAACAATCACTGTAGCATAGTTTTATACCTTTGAATATAGTGGAACCAATGTTAGCATGGTCTAAAAGAGAAAATAGAAAGGAATGACGAACCCGATCAAACGCCTTCGCTAAATCTACTTGTAACACTGCCAGTTGGTCATACGAGTGGGAAGAATGTTCCAATACTGTGCGGGCAATGTGTATGTTGGTTTGTATTGAACGACCTTTCAGGCCGCAGGTCTGGTGGGCGCCAATAAGAATTGACATTGCAAATTGTAGTCTGTTTGATAGTATTTTTGCAAAAATTTTATAGTCAACGTTACACAGTGTAATCGGTCTGTAGCCGTCAACATGACGAAGCTTTTCTCTATCTGAGTATTTCGGAATTAGGACGGTGTGGCTTCTTGTAAAAGATTGAGGAAGGGTCCCCAGATTCAAACTCTGCGTGAAAATGTCCAGCAGTACCGGGCACAGTAAGGATTTAAAGGTTTTGTAAAACTCGCCCGACATTCCGTCGGGTCCTGGCGTTTTCGACATCGGTAACTGGTCAACGGCGAGTTCTATTTCTTTTAAAGTGATAGGCCCACTAATAGACTCACACTCTTCGTCAGATAAAGGAGTCACAAATGACAGAAACTGCGTTACGAGATCTTCATTCTGTTTTTCATAGGAATCACTGAACAATGCTTTGTAATAAGCTTCAAATTCTGTCATGATTTCACTTGTATTAGTTACCAATGACCCTTGCGAATATAAATCTGGTATAAATTTGCTTTTTGCGTTGCGGCATTCATCGAGTAAGGCTTGACGTGTGGGTTCCTCTGAATGCAAAGTACGAGTATTGCGTGATCGAACACGGGCACCTCTGTAGCGTAAGGTGTCGTACCTCTGGAGTGCGCATTTGGCATTAGCGATTTCGTCTGTGTAACAACCAGGCGCCTCACATTCAAATTCATATAAGTTTTCAAGATTCTTTAGTAACATCTTTTGTTCTAACCTTCTGTAAAAGCCCCGCACTGATCCGATTTCGATAGCTACTGTCCGAACTTCTTGTTTGAAGAATTCCCAAGAGGCAAACAAAGGCATGTCAGCCGACAAGCAACGCCTCAGGGCTACGCGCACGCGAACAGTAAATTCCTGGTCACTCACAATTGAAGAGTTGAGTTTCCAGAGTGCCCACTGCGGTCTGAAATTTGATCGAGTGTTATGACCAATCTGCCCCACAACAATGCAGTGATCTGAGAACGAAATAGGCTCCGTTTTGCATGACAGGTCACGAGAAATAAGAGGCGCTGAAACATAAATGCGATCAATTCTGGTGTGAGTACTACCCTGTGCATGTGTATATGAGGATAATCTATTCATTGCTCCTATGTCAACAAGTCCCGCATTTTGAACTATCAGAGATAGCACTTCAGCACTCTTATCGCTGCGGCTAAACCCAGTACGATCATACGGACTGCAACCACAGTTGAAATCACCCATGAGCAGAATGTTACGGTCAGGATCTAGCAAAGTGGCCAAGCTTTCAAAGAAATTAGTGCGCCGCGGTGCATCATTGAAGGCATATACATTGATTAGGCGCCACGGCAAACCATACAGCATAAAGTCGCATTGTATAAGCCGCCCCTCTGCGTCAACATTATAAGCAACAGAAGAATAAGGTAAACTCTTCCTAAGAAACAAAAGGCAGCCCGCCGATAGGCCTACAGCGTGTGAAACAATTACATCAAATACGGAGAGATATGGCCGCAAGGCCCTCTCCGTATCCACTTCACTCTCGATCTTCGTTTCTTGAACGGCCGGTGCTTGAAACTGCTTTGCAAAAAGGTCCTACAGAGGCTTCATGTCACGAAGGAACCACATTAGCATATGCAATATAGCCTGGTAGAAGAGTAAAATAAGCACCAAGCGTCGCACAACGCAAATTCTGTAACCAGGCGTCACACAATGCGAATTGCGCAACGAGTAGGTTGTTGAATGCTTCCAACCCATCACAAAGAACTGTGCCATAACTTTTCATCGTCATCAGGCACAGCATCAACAAAGCGCCCATAATGCCTTACATGCGTATAGCCGGTACCAACGTTTCCGTAGAATGACGAAAAATGGCACAGTGCCTGCTGCCCTTCTTTTAAAAAATTACAATGATTTATAGCGTAGTGGGTTCCTCGCAAGTGCACTTGTATTGGTTGCCAAGGAAGCCCATAAGTGCATGATCCACTTCCTAAGGGTCTCAGTAAAAAAACACTGGCTTATAGCGTAGTGGGTTCCTCGCAAGTGCACTTGTATTGGTTGCCAAGGAAGCCCATAAGCGCATGATCCATTTCCTCGGGGTCTCAGTAAAGTTCTTCGCCGCCCCCCCGTCTCTCTGCCACGTCAACTTATGTTATACAGCATGACGAGAGAGGGAAATAGCGACCGGGCGTCACCCAATGCAAATTACATAACTGGTGGGCCGTTTAGATTCCAACCAATTACAAAGGGCTGAGCCATAATTCTTCATCGTCATCAGTCGTCGCGTCAACAAAGTGCACATAATGCCTTACAGACGTGTAGCTGGTGCCTCGCTTCTCCGCAGAATGACGAATAAAGGCTTAGTAGGTGCTTCCCAACTTCGCAAAAACTATGACTTATGATGCAGTGGGTACCTTGCTAGTGTACTTGTATTAGTAGCCCCAAGAGAGCTTACAACGGGACCTAGAAACGCCGCTCTTCCAGCTTTCGCTGTGACTGTGCTGCGGGTTCAGCGCAGGCCTGGCGTTTTTTTTTTTTTTGTAAATGAGAAGCATTTCTTAGCGAACTTCTGCGACTTTATGCGTATCTATCTATCTATCTATCTATCTATAACCGAGGTACACCCCAAGGAGAGGTCATCTCGCCTAGCCTTTTAAATATCTCTATGATAGCCCTCGCCAAAAGACTCGAAGACATCGAAGGCATAGAGTACACGATTTACGCGGACGACGTCACGATATGATGTACTGGAGGCAGCGATAAAGAAGTTCAGCAGCGGTGCATAAGGAAGGCGTACTTCTGACGCTCAACCTACTGCTTTTGCAGATTTCCCTGTCAATCGGTCTGTGCTGAGCTTCGTGGAAAGACCGCGGTTTCTTCAAGAAAACAAGGAGGTCACGCTGGAACCCCGGGCATCGCTTCGGTGTTTCTGCGCAGCCATTTCAGCACACGGTCCCATCTGGTCAGCTGACACTGGGGGAGCGACGGCGAAAACTAGAAAAGACGGTAGAATCCTGCGGCTCGCTTAGTTCGGCAGCAGTGCACAAGAAAGCGTACTTTTGACGCTCAACCTACTGCTTTTGGAGATTTCCCTGTCAAACGGCCTGTGCTTTGCTGAGCTTCGTGGAAAGACCGCGGTTTCTTCAAGAAAACAAGGACACGCTGGAAACCCGGGCATCGCTTCGGTGTTTCTGCGCAGCCATTTCAGCGCACGGTCCCATCTGGTCAGCTGACACTGGGGGAGCGATGGCGAAAACTAGAAAAGACGGTGGAATCCTGCGGCTCGCTTAGTTCGGCAGCAGTGCACAAGAAGGCGTACTTTTGACGCTCAACCTACTGCTTTTGCAGGTGAGGCTTGGTTCATTTTTTTCTCTGGCATAGGAGTGCACTGCTGCCGAACATAGCGTCATTGCTATTGTACCTGAGATTTTGGAAATGGGAAGTAAGGGCTCTGGAAAAGATACTACAGATTCTAAAGAGCTACGTGACCTGCTCAAAGCGTTTGAAAACTTCAAACGCGATTTCTGGGTAGAAATTAAATAACTGAATGAAGGAGTGTCATTTTGCTCTGATGTGTGCAATGATGTTAAAGATGTGGCAGAAGATATTAATACATTAAGGCAAGAAATGAAGGAACTGCTTACGGAAACAGGAAACTAAAGGCAGAAAATGAGCGCCTGTCAAAGAAGTGTGACGAGCGAGAACAGCATCAGCGTTCAAATAACCTAGAAATAAAGTGAGTACCGCCTGGTCGTGATGCGCTCACTGTTCTCCAAAAGAATGGGGAAAGTGTGGGCGAGACCGTCGACACGTCGGACATTGATATTTGTCACTGGGTTCGCACACAGAAATATAGAGTCCAGAACATTGTTGTTCGGTTCGTAAGGCGTAGTAAAAGGAACGATTTTCTGGCAAAATACAGAAAGAGGAGGTTAGACACTTCAACTCTTGGTCTTAACCCAGGGACTGCCATTTTTGTAAATGAACATCTAACTCAGGCGAACAAGGCGCTGCTTTCAGCCGCCATCCAAAGGAAAAAAGAAAAAAATTGGAAGTTCGTCTGCACTTCTGCTGGTAGAGGGCTTGCACGTAGGGATGAATCTTCTGCTGTAATTCATGTCACCTGTCATGATGACATACAAAAAATGTGCTGATTTCGTTATCTTGTGTGTACCAGTTTTGTTCTTCGTTTTTCATTATGAGTGTTTTCAGTGAAATTCCTAAATACTACAATGTTTCTGATCTAAAATCGTGTTGTCCACGAAATACGAACTTGCTTTCTGCATTACATTTCAACGCCAGAAGTATTAAAAGTAAAATCGATGACATAAGCATTTTTCTAGAGACTGCGGCAGTAAACTTTGATATGCTTATGTTCTCCGAAACGTGGTTAACCGATGATAGTGATGTCCCTTGTTTTCCTGGATATCGGTCTAAGCATTTGTGCCGCGTTGATAGAAAAGGAGGTGGTGTCGCAATTTATTTAAAAGAAAAATATGTTTATGAAAAATTAGAACTGTCGGTAATCACAGCAGATTTTGAATGCCTGGCTGTAAAACTGGATAAACTTGTAGCTATTGTCGTTTATAGGCCGCCTCAAGGCCATAAAACACGTTTCTTAGAATTTCCAGACTCATTGCTATCTTCCCCATTACTTCATAACACTTCTTATATTATTATGGGGGACATAAATATTAATCTTGCTGCAAAAGATACTTCCGCTGCTCATTTTGAGACATTGCTTTCTGCATTTGGTTGTACAAATCATATATGTTCTCCTACTAGATTGACTATCCACAGTGCAACATTACTCGATTACTCGACATATGTGTCACAAATTCGAATCCATCGGATACCATATGCGGTATTGTATCAAGTGATCTTAGCGATCATTTGCCAGTGTTTTCTTTATACCCATACCATCGAAACGCCAAAAGCAAGAGAAGGAAACCTTCGTCCGACGCAGAATAAATAACGATAGTAAAAACTTATTTTTTCAGCTGGTTAAATCACTAGATTGCAGTGAAATATACAAGATAAAAGACGCTGACGAGGCCTACAATAGGTTTCTGAATTTGATACGTCACTGTTACGACACGGCATTTCCTAGAGAACAAGCTTCCTTCCGAAAGAGAAAAAATTGCCGGAAACCTTGGATAAACAACACACTTTATAAACGTATTCAAATGAAAAATGACCTTTTCAAAAAATTTTTGCGCTTACGAGGTCCCGAAGCATTCAAAGTGTACAAAAAATACCGCAGCGAACTTACATCGGAGTTAAAGAAAGCTAAACGAGAATATTATCAGAAAAAGTTCGAGAGCATATATGATAACCCAAGAGAGGTCTGGGAAATGGTTCACGCGCTTACTGGAAGAAAGAAAGCAAGATATGATATCACAGAAATACAGGAAGGAAACGTGGTGCTGCTCGGCGAGGCTCTTGCCAATGCTATGAATCGTCATTTCGTCAATGCGGGCGCGTACAATAGTTGCTCTGAAAGCGAACACGACTCTTATTTCGAAGAAATGGCAGCGATGCAGAATTATGTATTTATGCTTCCCACTGACAGTGCTGAGATATCTAACCTAATAAATAAACTTAAAGTCAATGTTGCGGCAGGTATAGATAACATCACCGCCGCTGAACTAAAGCTGATAGGTCCACTAATATCTGAGGTGCTTGCTGTAAATCTTGTACTGACAACAGGCGTGTTTCCAGCACAGTTAAAGGTTGCAAAGGTAACCCCAATTTATAAAGGCGGTGGCATAAACAACATGTCAAATTATAGACCAGTATCAGTACTTACGACATTATCTAAGGTTCTTGAGGGCGTTGTTCACGACAGGTTGTTATCATTTTTTAACAAGTATCACATTATCACGAGACATCAATATGGCTTTCAGAAAAGTAAATCTACTGAGCAAGCATTAACGATTATAAAAGATCAGATAATTGCAAACATGGAAAATAAGAAATTTACGCTTGGTTTATTCTTGGACTTAAAAAAGGCTTTTGATTCCATACATTATGACATATTATTACGGAAACTGTCACGGTACGGCATACGCGGGATTGCCCTTAAGCTTTTGCAAAGCTATTTACATAACCGGTACCATCTAGTACAAATGAAAACAGCTACGTCAAGTCACTTACAGTTGGCCCAAGGAGTTCCGCAAGGTTCTATATTGGGCCTTTACTTTTTTTTGCTTTATGTAAATGATATTGTATGCATACCAACCTCCCCACAGCTTACTATGTATGCAGATGACACAAACGTATTTTTACATCAGGACGCTTAGAAACGCTAGAAAAAAACGTAAACGAGTATATGACATCACTCTCAAACTGGCTTAAACAAAACAAGCAACAGTTAAATGCCAAGAAGACGACATATATTATATTCCACCCATTAAATAAACATGTAAAATATGACATAAAGATAAGCTTTGACGGGAACACTATAAAGCAGGAAAAACTCCAAAAATTTCTCGGTATGGTTCAGTGAAGACTTGACGTGGAATGTTCACATCAATGGTTTAGTTAAGCAACTTGCGCGAACGGTAGGGTGCCTATACAGAATTGGATCACTTATTACTCTGTGGCTAAAGAAAAATTTGTACAATGCCCTCTTCTATTCGAGACTTTCTTACGGTGTACTAGTATGGGGGAAGACAACAAAAAAAAATTACAACAGACTTATAATGCTACAAAAGAAAATACTTCGTATTTTTGAAAATTACAGTGGTAGAATAGGCTGTTTTCGCACTTCAGTGCTCTTTTATAAGGACGAAATGTTAAGGGCAAACCAAATATACTATTTTAAGCTACTACAAGAGGTACAGAAAAATAAGTGGTATATACCAAAAGAAAATCAGCAACGTTATCCTGCTAGAAGAAATTTACAGCGTTTACCCAGAACTAGGACAAATTATGGAAAGCAAACTATAGAATACCAATCAATGAAAATAGTTAATGAATTGAATAATAGCATACAGTTTGATGTTTCTCTTGAGGCATTTAAACAACAAGTTAAACAAATTATATTGAAAAATGAAATAACTTATCACCACTAGACAATATTGCTCAAAACTTGTAGTGTCATCGTGGTATGAAATTTTTTTTGCTGTTGTACGGAAAGTGAGTCGCTGATCCTTTTCTAACAGATAATGTGTCTTTGTCTATTATTATTATTGCTCATGTGGTTACACGATGCATCGAGTTTTCTTTTCTTGTTTTATTTATTTATTTATCTGTGTAAGACGTTATCTGCAGTGTCTTAAGCGTGTCATGTGTTGGCTGTGTTGATTGCAGTACTTCTTTGTTAGCGCACATGTGGTTTTTTATGATGCGTCAGAACTTCTTTTCTTTCTATTGTGCATTTGTAGCGAACTTCAGGTACAGAGGCCCTTGTCAGGCGTATAAAATGCCTTTTGCCTCTGTTCCTTTTTTTGTATTACAAGAAATAAGATACTACTACTACTACTACTAAATAGAAGAAAAATTACAAGAAGCCGTAAACGTCACTGAAGAGTACCTCATTCCAATGGGACTCCGACGCTCACCCAAGAAATCGGAACTCCTGTTATACAGACCTAAGAGAAAAGGCCGCAAACCCAGGGGGTGGATTCCTCCAGAGGTGAATGAGATAACGCTCTATACCAAGAGCGGAAGCGTCATCCCAAGGGTTAATTCTATTCGGGTGCTGGGTTTGGTGATAGAATCCAACGGCTCCAATAATCAAACAATACAGCCTATCGCTAAAGATGTGGACAACACAATCAGGCTCATCAAAACAGTGACTAACCGCCGACAAGGGCTTGGAGAAGACAACTTCGTAAGACTAGTTCACGCCTTTGTGCTATGTCACTTCGCCTGCACAGCAGCCATGCACGAGTGGCAGAGATCCGAAAGAGACAAACTAAATGCATTGATAAGGAACGTAATCAAGGTAGCTCTTGGGCTACCTGTGTACATCGAAACTGCCAGGCTCATGCAGCTCGGGATGCATTATACAGTGGAAGAAATAGCAGAGGCACAAGAAAGAGCCCAGTTCATTAGACTCTCCACCACGCGTTCAGGATGGCACATCCTCACACGGATTGGTATACCAATTACAGCAATAGATAACAACCATAAAGAAATTCCCAACGATCTGAGTGAGAATATAACAGTTCTGCCTGTTCCAAGGAATATTCACCCCATTCATATTGTGAGCAGAAGGCAATCCAGAGCCAAAGCCCTGCTGGAAAAAGCTAAAAATCAGGTTGAATAATGCTAGCTTGTCGACGCCGCTTTCATGTCCGATAAACGAGCCTTCGCAGCAGTACTTGTGAACGGCGAAGGTGCACTCGTCAACTCGGCTTCCACCTGCACCACAGAATCAGAAATTGCTGAACAAGTAGCTATCGCACTGGCACTTTTGGACCCAAATAAATCGAGGATCCACAGCGATTCTAGGGCAGCCGTCCGTGCATTTGCCAAAGGAGTTATTTCAATGCAGGCTCTGGCAATTCTCAAGGGAAAGTAATCAAACCACACACGATCATCTGGTTTCCTGCTCACATGGGAGAAATCAACGGGGCTCCCGCGAGCCTCAACCAATCTGCACACACTGCTACACGAGGACTTGGCAACCGTGCAGCAACAAGGCAAGAAGATGTTCAGGTTTCAGAATGCAGGGATCACCTCCTCTCTTACAACGATCTAAACAAGCACTTCTACCTAGGACGCAGGCTTGTCCCCCTTCCGCACAGTAAACTAAACAGAGCACAGGTCATTACACTAAGGCTCTTACGAACAAGAACCTATCCGAACCCGCTGTTAATTAACAAGATTTATCCGGAGTTCTCTACTCCTGCAACATGCTACAAATGCCACGAAACAATAGATCTAACTGATATGCTCGTGCGTTGCTCCACGTTACGCAGCGACAACGAAAACACTGAAAAGTGGTGGGACGCAGTTCTGCGCAGTACGACATAAGAGAGACAATTATGGGCAATCTAACGGGCTCGCGAAGCGGCCGAAAGGCTAGGTCTTTCGGTCCCAACGTGGTAGCGGCCCGCTTCGGGCTAGGCAACTAGCGCGACCTATTGGACCTCGATAAAGTTCTTTCATGCATCATCATCTCCCACTAAAGGGAACCATGTGGAGATTCGAAGCAGCGCAGGGATCGACTTAAGTTCCGTTCATGACGGGCACCTTGCCCAATGTTAACGCGTCCTTGCAAGTGGAGCACGCAATGAATTCACTGTAGGTGCTGTTGCGGTTACTCCTCCCATAATCTTGGAGCTCGCCACGCGGGTTCATCGCTCGTCTGCAGAATCTCGTTCCCCGACGCCATCACGTGATTACTGAGAGAGTGTAAGGGGGAGAGGCCACAGCATCTTAGCAGCCCCTTACACGGGCCCGAACGCGCTAGTGCGAGCCAGCGCGTTCTGACTACGTGCTGGTTCATCCCGCGTCTGCAGAATATCGTTCTCCGACGCCATTACATGATTGCTGAGATTGTAAGGGGGAGAAGCCACAGCGTCTTACCCAGTCCCTTACACACCCCAGAACGCGCTAGCGCATGCCAACCCACATGGTTTTGTCTGCGTTTCGCCAAACTAGGACAGCATACGGCAACCCGGACCCCTTTAGTGCTCTGCACGTATCATCATCAAGGCGGTCGAAGAACATGAGGAAGAAAACTTTTCCTTGGCGCGAGCGCTCGCTCAATATGTTACAGATGGCTATGCTAGGTGGTACACAGCAAATGGTCGCGAATGGAACTATGGAGACAGCCCCGAGCAAAAGCTGCTTCGTATCTAAAGAGGATTTCTCATCGTGGTTCTGACGTGATGAAAGAATTTCAGATCTCATAGGAGCTGTGTGTTGATGTGCTCAAGTACCCACTGTGGTCGGACGTGATTTCCACGGTTTGCATCAATTGCAAGGTAACAAATGCGAACGCAAGTGGTTCACTGCTAGCATGACAGTTGACGATGATCTACCAAGTGTATAGAGAGCTTGAGACGCGTAATGCGAGGGTGGCGGGCTCGGGCCCTGCCAAAGGAAAGTGTTTTAAAGACGATAGTCTTTCTTGGGGAAATTAAACGCAGAAATTTTGGTCTGTCTTTCTGTCTGTCTGTCTTTCTGTTTGTCGGCACGTCCCTCGATTCAGCCACTCGGCCAAAGTTGAACCACTTGCCCAAGGGCCAGCCGTCTTGAACTGGTACGGCTGTTCATACTTGTGAACGTTGTCGATCAAAAAGTAAATATCATGCATATCTGAGGTGCAACATCACTAGGTAAGTATTAGGTGGCGTGTTCCTTAATAGAAAATGCATACATACGTAATTTTAAGGACCCTAGTTTCTTAAGCTGCGCTGAAAATGCATAAGAATGGAAGCTTGAGCGAGTTGGTATGCGTTCATCTTTGTTGAAACAGCGCTCACTAGACGACGACGAAGTAAAAGAAGGCACAGGACAGGCGCTGCCTGTCCTGTGCCTTCTTTTACTTCGTCGTCGTCTAGTGAGCGCTGTTTCAACAAAGCTGAAAATGCGACTGCGCTGAAATTTGCCTTCCTCCGTGCCCTTCGCACGAGCCCATTGTTGTGTTTCGGTTTCGGTTCTGTATTGCACTGTACGAATGCCATGGGTTGGTGTTGAAAAACTTTAGTTTTGAGAAGGCCAAGAAGGTGAAAAAAATATTTAAAAATGAAAAAGCAGCGTTGTGGGCGGCCTTCAGGCTGCCGGTTGTGGGCGCCGCTCTGGCGTTCCTGTTTTACCCAGGCGACGTGTAAATAAAAGAGTGTGGGGAGAGTACTCGTTGAGTGCGGACGTTTCTCTGCTTCAGCGCTTCGCGCCAAACCGCGTTTTCGGGCTGGCTGGCGTCCCCGCCGGTCGCGTTGGTCACCGCCGGTCTTCGCCTGCTGCTGCGCCGGGGCTACCAGCACGCAACACAACACTCATGTTTCCCGACGTATTGCCAGATGGCGTCCACATCTCACACAGCGCCTCTTCTATCGTCTTTACACGACATTTGCAGCGAAGCACGCAGATACGCGGCCATTTTTTTCTTCTTCTACTTTACTTCATTCGGTTTATGTCGTAGTTACTACACTGCAGTTCAAAGCAACAAATAAATACCCGTTATCTTGTACGCGCCTTAATGGTAGCATTGATTTCATTTGATTGTGTCTAAGAAAGGAGCCCCTTCGAACGGCTCCCGTTCTCTCGTTCACCCCTGTAATTCGGGCACACGTGAGTTTGCACAGCAAAAAGGAATTGTCCCCGGAAAACAGCTTCACCTGCAGACGCACGAAAGGGAGCGATCTATTTCCCAATAGCAATCTCTTCTGCATTAGTTGCAGCTTTCACGTAAGTCTCCTGTTCGGGACGTTTGCTCGAGCCTCGACCAATCCGTGCGGGAGAAATGCTCGTTGTTGTATGGAATGCGCACCAGGTCGCGCCTCCGGTACATGCAGGTAGCGGAGAAGATTTCGTTTACTTGCGAGAGCCCGCCATAAGCGAGGCTTGCTATGAGTCACAGATATGGGTGGCGGTGTCGTAGGCGAAAAACGTACAGAAATGCGGCCCTTTAAAGTTCGCCAGTCACATGCCTACTAGTATGCGCCGTTTTCGAATAATTCATGCTCTCTACATCAGGTGCTTATCGGCGATTCGCCGCTCTGATATGATAATGTAATCTTTTATTTATGTCACATGTCACTTCCTGTTGCATTACACATTGCCATATTTCATTGTCGCCTTGGGGTGAACGCATGGCCGTCGTTCGCCTGTAGCAACTGAAGCGCTGCGCTGCCAATCACGTGGATGACGTCCGATTCCGGGGATGGCGAAGGATACCCACGAGAGCATTCAGCAATGAGAAATAAATGAATGAATTGGAATTGTATGTCAGGCCCGCGCACGCGAAGGTTCGCTTGCCTCCATTTACCGCATAGGGTGAGAGCTGCTGAATTTTCAAGCGAAGCTTGTAGTGACCGACCTGTGAAGTTAGTGATAGTTGTGCTTCATAAAAACCGCCCCAACAACAAACCCTCCACACCCACAGGTGGCGCGCATCAAAGAAATAATAAATCAACCGAAATAAATTTTCTTTTATGGGGCTGGGGTATGAGGCAGACACCACCTATTTAAAACGAGTGCCTCGACCACTAAGCCACGCGCATATGCTCGTTTGAAGCAGGATGAACTGAAGCATACGAATGCGGTATACCGAAGATGCAAAAAACAACTCGGAAGCAGTAAACTTGCTGTGGGCGCTTCATTGAAATATGTCGTGTTCGCGGACTGAAAGCGATCTGCTGGACAAAGCGCAATGTCGATATCAGGAATTTCACAGTTGAGGAAAATTCCGACTTCGAAAAAATTGAATTCCTTGCCCGCGTTTCCATTCTCGCGTGATGGTCCTTTCGTCCAGGCGTTCTAGAAGTTGACCAACCTTGAAGAGAAAATAAAGAACGCCATGCTGATTGAGTTCCAAAACGGCGTTTCGGGGACGGCCGCCACCTATAGTAAAACTGGACGGTTACGTTAGGAGGAAGCATTGCGCAATTCCAAAGAAAGAAAGAAAGAAAGAAAGAGAGAAAGAAGAGCACAAGATCAGGCACGCTTTCCCCAAGCTTCGCTTCCTCCCAATTACCCAATAGGGCAGAGGTTCCTGGTTTATTTTTGTATCTCAAACCATCCCTCTCGCCTTCACTTTGGAATGACCCCAAATTAAGATTGTCATAAAGAACACAAGGCTCACATAAAGAAGGCTCGCATAAAGAACACAAGGTGAGCGGCTCCGCGGCGCCATTTCCGCTGTTCTGAAGTCACTGGAACGGGAGAAGTACCGCGACCGTCCTGCCCGCCGCCATATTTGTTCCAGCGCGGCCGAAGCTGCGGCGGCGCGATGTTTATTTTACGTGGAGTAACGCATTTTTTACTCATTGCGTGCTCTCTTGCAGCCCCGAATGAAGCATACCGTTGTTCTCTAACTGATTAGGAAAGAAATAGCAGCACTTCACACTTGCCTACACGCGCGCGCACGCGTACTATCGCGATAAGGAAATGCGAACTGCGCGGCACTTACGCGTTCGGCTGTCGGTATTTATTAAATGAGAAGCATTTCTTAGCAAACTTCTGCGACTTTCAACGTATCTATCTATCTATCTATCTATCTATCTATCTATCTATCTATCTATCTATCTATCTATCTATCTATCTATCTATCTATCTATCTATCTATCTATCTATCTATCTATCTATCTATCCGGCCACGTCTTTGTGCTCTCGTGGCCGTTCCGTTAATGGGATGTACACCAAATTGGTACAGGGCATAACATGACTGTATGACGAATATCAGTTACAGGGGATGACATGAAAATATTCCATGTACGTCATGTACGGCATGATTTACGCGCCGCGCTCATGGTGCTTTTTCGGCCGCTTCGATACCATTGATACACACCAAAATTTTTACGGCGTGACAAAAGTGTATGGAGAACAAACGTTACTGTTTATAACGTGCAAATCATGCCAGGCATCCCATGATAACATGATTTACACGACATGGTCTCGGGGCGCTCGAGGTCGTTTAATGAAATGCTTATATACCAAAATAGATATGCCGAGATATTTCTGTATGACGAACGTTAGTACATGTGGTAACATGTAAATCATGCCTGACATGACATGCGTGCCGTTATTTTCATGTCATCACCTGTTATATATGTTCATCATGCAGTCACGTCACGCAATACCAATCTCTAGAAGTCAATTTTCATGGCGCGCTAATCGTTATATGTGAGCCCACAGGCGTCAGTTTTACGCCAAACATAATTAAGAGCTGCCCAGCAATGTTATGGTACATGAGCTCTCTGCGGCAACCACGCGAAACAAGCTGCACTCGTGCAGGGGAGACGCAAAGATTCCCCGAAACAACATATGCAAATTCTCAATGAAACGCTTGCCTCACAGAGCCGGGTATCAGTGGTGGGAATAAATTTTTCCCGCCGTATTATGCGCAGCCACACAGCCCGTCGTTTGGTATCTTTTTTTCCCACTGGGAATAGTAAAGAGGTGTTTCCCTGTTTTCCACCGGTTTCTGCACCCAAAAGCGCCGGAGCCGGGCATTCTTGGATGCCTCGACAGGCTTGCGATGAAGTGTCAAAACGACACGGGATGTCGTAATGTTCCTGCACGCTTTTCTGAGGCTATAAAAGCAATCGTACTCTAAAGCGCCGTGCGTCGGCGGTCGGGAGACACTAGCGAGGCGAGCGAGATCGACCATTTATGTGGCGAAGCTGCCGAAAGGGCGCGGCGGCGAAGAGAAAACGAATGCGGTACTTTTCCCGTTACAGTGACTTTACGCTGTTCTGCGCCTGAACTCCATCTGCCGTTTGTATACGTCAACTGCTCCGAGTAAGCAACAGCTGACGGGCGCAAGCGGACAGCGTTTGTGGTGGTAGTCCCATCATTGTAGCGACGCCTGCCCGTAACAATCCTGAATTTTACTTAAGATTCCGTGTTTCTCGCGGAAAATAGCTGGGTTCCTTTCCATAGTTTAGAGTACTCTCATAGTAGGCTCATAATGGCAGAAAAAATTATGCGAGAAACTTGCGCCACAGCTACTGCTGCAAATGAAGACCAGACAGTCGTCGCTCCTATACATTTGGCTCTAGTTGCAGTGCACGCCACTGGTGCATTACCTCCCACCTCTACACGGGACAGCTTAGGGCTCTCCCACAGAAGAGCACCGCTTTCCTAAAGAAAGGAATGGGAGAACGCTTAATAATAAGCGTACAAATTTCCTAAACGAACAGTGGGACTTACTGCAGTCCCGCAATAGAGTACGTAGTGTTTTAAATGAACTATCGTAAGCTTGGCAATGTTGGTATACTCCTTATCAGCATCTAGCGCTCAAGGACGGAGTGAAAACCGTCGATGACAGGCGCTGTCTTCGTCGGCTGTCACTCGGTCCTTGCCTTCCGTTGGGCGTGCTGGATGTTGCAGACACACTAAATCGTTAACCATTTGTTTTACACCTGGCGACAACTTTGTGTGGCAGCACAGCAAACTCTGCTGAGCCAAAGCGCACACTTTCTCGCAGTAGGTTCTCTCGCACACAAAGCGCGAGAGAGCCTACTGCTTTCTCGCGCTATAGTGCGCAGTAGTCTAAATCGACACCCACTTGACTAGAAAAATACAAAGCGAAAGACGCTGAATGGTAAGAGTACTATTTAGGTTCCCATGTATTCAAGACCGCTTACCGAAGTCCCGTAAATTAAGTTGTACTTTAAATGAAGTAACGTTAGCTAGGTAAAGTTTGTGTCATCGATTTGAGCATCTAGCGCACGACACAACATAAGGACATGGTGAAAACCGAACACAGTGCCTGTCTTCGTCAGTTATCACTCGGCCATTGTGTAGTGTAAGCGTTAGGTGTTGAAAACACACTCAATGTTTTAGCATTTGCTCTATACCTGGCCACAAATTTCTCTGGTAGCACAGCGAACTTTGCGGAGCATAAACGTACGCTGGTTGCACTAGGCTGCTGCATGTAGTTCTCGAAATAAACTCGTTGATTACGAAGAAGGAAAGAATTCATGATTCCGATTTCTTTTTTTTATTGCGTTAGCTAATATATGACACCCTAGGCGGGTCCTGCCGGTGCCGGCACCGTCATGTTCCCGCTATATATGTGTATGTATACATAAGAAAAACTGGAAAAGAAAAAATTCGGCAGATCCCACGTACAGTGGGAGTCGATGGTATGCGAAGCATGCGGCGAGTATTTGACTGTGGCGTAACTTTTTTTACTGAGCGACACGTTACAAAATGATGCTAAATATTTGTATAAATTTTATACGCACACATACACATGTTCAAGAGCCGCATATGTGTTATATAACCAGTTGTTTACGGTTGGATAACGTTGCCAATGGCAACGTGGGCATTACCAACACCAGAAGTGGTAAGCTGATATGTAGTGCTTATACGTGTCCCGAGAACGCACGCATGTTTCACGAACCCGTGTGCATGTGTGCAAGAAGTTCTTGGCAGTTCTTGAACAAGGGCATCATCACCGTGATCAGTGAGCACCAGCAGCTGGTCATGACTTGTTATAGGATCCGGTCGTGATCGTGGTGACGAGGGGTTCATGTGTAGTGAAGTATGTGGTATAGTAGAGCTGTTGGAATTCGTGGATGCCTCGGTCATTTCGTTGACAAATTGTCTGTCTTCAGAGCCGGCGACATATCGGAACCTGAAGCCACCCTTCGCGTTGGTGAGGTATAGGCTGTTGAGGCTGGTAGGCCTGGATAGTGCTACGTAGACCAACATCTGTGGATGGTGTTTGTCGTATTCGTAGACTACCTGGGTGTATGTGGCCTACGTAGCCTAGTCTACAAAACGGCTGTCAGTCAATCTGGCATCATCCTCGGTCAGCATGAGGTCATCGCCCAGCCTCGTAAGAAATGAAGAGGACGCTGTGTCGTTCTGGTGGACGAAGTGCACTTTACGGTGCGGTGATGTGGATATCATATGTAACTTTCGTTAATGTATTCCTCCGGGGTCGAGCAATGCTTCAATATAGCTTGCTGAATCATAGGAATACAAACGTAATGTCTATTAGACTGCTATAAAAGCGGAGCCAACACCGGAACTACAGACGTTAATCTGACATGACGCCTGTATCGTAGGAGTACACATCGTAGGAGTATCACGTAGTGTTTATTGCTTTCTTGTAAAATTAGATAGCCAGCCGCACAGCCACGATTGACGTTGTACCGATATTACGCCTGCGTAGGCTGTTTATCCAAACCAGTTTATAGACCTGGCGTGGCTCAGTGGTAGAATACCCGATTGCCACGCAAAATGCTTGGGTTCGATTCCTGCTGGGATCCTAATTTTCCTTCTTTCCATTCGTTGAGTCAACGCTGCCGATGTTGGTTTTCCTTAACGCCTAGCATTTAAGTAGTTACCAATGTCTGTTCTCGCCGTTCCTGGGTACATATAAACTGTCAATCACCTGTGGCGCATACCCGTACACCGCGGCCCGTGGTAAACTGGTATGTGCCACACGTGTCTAGTGGAAAGGGTTTGACGACGTACGCGACAGGATTTTAACGTTATTCATGTCATGACCCGGCAGTCATATTCGTCAAATCCTCTTACCCTCCCATGCAAATTTTGGCCTACACTAAGTTAAGGAGGCGATCATGAGAGCACCCAGACGTAGGCGGCTAGATAGATAGATAGATAGATAGATACGTAGATAGAAACGCTCAAAGTGCCAGAGGTTCGCTAAGAAATGCTTCGCATTTAAAATCAATCAGAAGAAAAAATACTGAAGCGCTCAATCGGTATTCGAACTTTTGACCCGCGCTCTGTCGCGCACGGCGCTAAACTCTACCCCGCGCGATGCGTTCTCCAGGATAATAAGGGCGAGCTATTTACCGCTGGCCGTACACAGAACTCGGAGGTGTTTCAGCGTCTTCACCCGCAAAATGTCGCGAAGGGCGCTCCCTCAATGTCCTTAGACTAGTTTAAAAAGTACCCTTGAGACGCGTACTAAAACGTAACCCCTTTCTGTACCCACTCACCGAAAAAAAACCGCGAAAACAGTTCGTCGAACGCCACCACGCGGCAGCAAACGCAGACTCGTGGCCCCATGCACCTAACGTTAAAACAACGCCTCCGAGCTAGTTCCAACGTGATGGGGCAACAGATGTTACGTGAAGCAGGCGCTGTGCAAATCACGCAAGTAATGATATTCTTGTTATGATGTCATTCATGTTTGTCATACACTCATGTCGTGCTATGCAAATTGTGGTATACAAAAAGCCAACCACTTAGCCGCGAGAGCACAGACACGCAGGCGAATAAATCGTGATTTATGTGACCTGCATGTCAAGATTTTCGTGTTGGAAGCAGCCATTTATGTTCGTCATACGCTAATGTCATGCTGTTCAAATTTTGTTATGTAATAAATTAGCGTAATGGCTACGACATCACAAAGACGGTGGTAATAAGCCGGGTCATCGAGGTAATGATGCGTAGAGCGCAACCGCGTGACAAGAGACGTAGCAGTTTTCAAAAAAAAAAAAAAAAAAAAAAAAACGCCAGGCCTGCGCGGAAAGCGCAGCACAGTCACAGCGAAAGCTGGAAGAGCGGCTTTTCTACAGCGCGTTATAAACTCTCCTGTGGCTACTAATACAGGTATATTAGCAACGTACCCACTACGCCACAAAGCGTAATTTTTGGGAAGTTTGGAAGCACCCAGCGCGACATTATTCGTTGTTCTGCGAAGAAGCGAGGTACCATATGTAAGCGATTATGTGCAGTTTGTTGATGCGGCGGTCGATGACGATGAATAATTATGGTTGCGCCCTTTGTAATGGGTTGGAAGCTTTAAACGACCCACTAGTTACGTAATGCATGTTGTGTGACGCCCGGTCGTTATTTAACTGTCCCACCACGCTTTATAACACACTTTAACTGGAGAAACGTAGAGCGAGAGAGAGAGAGAATTTACTTTATTGAGACCCTGAGGAAATGGATCACGGGAGCCTTATGGGCTTCCTTGGCAACCAACAGAAGTGCACTTGCGAGGAACCCACTACGCTATAAATCATTGTAATTTTTGAGAAGTAGGGCGGTAGGCACTGTGCCATTTTTCGTCATTTTACAGACAGCCGTGGTACCTGCTAAACGCATGTAAGGCATTATGCGTACTTCGTTGACGATGTGCGTGTTGACGATGAAGAATTATGGCAGAGCTCTTTGTAATGGGTTGGAAGCATTCAACAACCTACTCGTTGCGCAATTCGCATTGTATGACGCCTGGTTACATAATTCGCGTTGTGCGACGCTTGGTGCTTATTTTACTCTTCTACCACGCTATATTGCATATGCTAATGTGGTTCCTTCCCGACATGAAGCCTGTATAGGACCTTTTTGCAAAGCAGTTTCAAGCACCGGCATGGCTCAGAGGTTGAATACTGGGCTCCCACGCAGAGGGCCCAGGTTTGAACCTCGTTCCATCCTGGAATTTTTTCTTATTTAGTTTTTTTTTCTTATTTCGAGCGATACTGGTTACGGACACCGGCGGCGGCGGCGGACAACTACGGCACCAAAAACGGCCGGTGAAATGATCTCATAACAGCTTTCGCTGTAAAAAAAAAAATATATATATATATATATATAGCTAAGAGGGTTGGGTTGTGCATAGTTGACACATGCACCGCACTGCTCAAACACAAAGAAGTAACAACTGTGACAGTTCGCGCCCGTACTGCGTATACATGTGCGTTCTTTTTGAGCATCCTTCTTTGTGTTTAAGCAGCGCGCTGCAACTGTCGAGCTGTGGCAGTTGTTAGATCACGCTCACTATGTGTGTGTTCGTTTCGCACGACCTTTGTGTTTGAGTGGCTCCCTTATAGTTTCGAGCAGTTTGCTGTACTTCGTGTCACATTCCAATATATTACCAGATTCCTTCAATACTTTTACTGGTCATTAAGCTTCGCCGTAACTCTATGGGGGAGCTTTGTGTGCTGCAAGCGGCGACCGCGGTGCGGCGCTGCGTTCAGTCTGTTGGCATCGGGCACACGGCAGCGAAGGCGGCTGTCGGTGTAAGTGCAAAATTTCTTGGTGAGTCAGCACGCAGTTTTTACCTTATGTCCTCTATTGTGCCCAGTGTGTTGTGCCTCAGGGTCGGAAAGGACGAGGGTAGCGATGCGGGCTTGTTGGTCTGTCATGGTTCTTCGATGTGGGCGCGAAAAGACAAGCACGAAGGGAAGAAGACACACACACTGGCGCTACCGACAGTAGCGCCAGTGTGTGCGTCTCCTTCCCTTCGTCCTTGTCTTTTCGCGCCCACATCCAAGAACCAAGGTCGGAAAGGATGCCGCGTACCTGCTGCGTTCCCTGGATTCGATCAGGATACAAGGGAAATGACGTAAAAGTGTCGGTGCTCTGGCTGCCTAGAGGCAGGCGACGGCGGGAAATGTGCAAGCGCGCCAAACCACGACGAGAAACCGGTGGTTTCACATTTGACTCCCCGCAAAAAGCACTTCGATGAGAGTGACATTGTTCGCGTGCACCAATGGCTAGTCGGAGGTGATGTGACGTCGCAGCGCGATGTGCCGAAACTTTTGTGGACGCTGTGCCGATGATTTTCGACGGCCTCCCAGCGTATTTGTCTAGCGCGAAAACGTCCAGAGTTCGCCCGCCTAAACAAGAAATACGAAAAAGATGCACACAAGGTATGTGTTGTGCACGTGAATCAGAAATACATCTCAACTAAATAAAAAAAAAATATTCGGTTCCGAGTGCCGGTAGCATAAGGTTTGAATTTGGTGAAGCAATAAAAAATTCCTAACTGTCGTGCAAAACAAGTATGGTTCTGAGACACAAACAGTAGATGTAATCAACACTTGATGAGACCGCGACGCTTAGAAATGCCGGAAACAAAGAAAAATAATTTAGTGGAAGCCGCAACTCAAGAGCGGAATAAACTCACAGGGTCGCTTAAGCATTCGTTTTAGACTAATCGAATGGTTAATGTCATCTTCTTCTGTTTCTCAGTCGATGTATTGATCCTCCCCGTCCCCTCCGAAAGCTGTCTGCCCCTAAGGCGATTTTGCACTGCCTCCAGGATAGGAGGTACTGCAAGATTTCTGCACCTTGCCTGTTCTTGCGCTGCCTGCGTGATCAGCGCAACAATCACGGATGCAATGCAAATCAAGGATGTCATATGATGACTTCATCGTGTGACGCCACGTTACATGACTTCATGATGAGAAAGCAAATTTTGGCGATCTGTGACGTCATATGGTGACGTCATCACGTGATGATGATTTTTTGCATTACTCATGTCGACGCCGCCGACGCGGGGGGCCGCAGGCGTCAACGGTAAATTTTCGCGTTTGATGATGCATCTAAGGCTTCCGCCTTAACAACAGTAAAGAAGCACTGAGAAAACTTATAGTATTGAATGAGCGACCGAACTTTAAATGCTTCACGGCGCCGTAGTGAAAAGCCAACGGAAAAGAATACACAAAGCGAGGGAAAAGCCAAATAAAGTATTATTAGTGCTCCTCAATTGCTAAATTCAAAGCACTGATTCATTCAAACTGACTGTTCATTCGATAAATATGAGGCTACTTGAAGATATCTTCGTATACAAACACCAGGTGTATAGGGCTGAAAGATTTGCATGCGCGTTCGAGAGTTGCAGCCACTGTACTTACGCAACGCATTAAGATCAGCCAGAGCCCTTGAAGGACTCTGGATCATCCGTACATTTCCACTAGATGCTCTAAGAAACCGGAAGAAACATGCGTTTATAGTGGTAGTATATCGCACAGCAGAATCAGCATGCGTTTGTCGCCGACGAATTTCGTGCTATAAGGCCTTATTCGACGGTAAATTGCATCGTATTAAAGCTTCCCCGAACGTACCTGCAGGTAATATTGCTATGAAGATATAATTAACGTTCACGGATACATTTAATCACGTCTTTAAGTTCCGATGCGTGCCGTAGAACTGCAGCGCCCGCTCCGCACCGATGCCTTCACACGGGCTAGGACGCCCCTAGCGGCTGCTCCTGTCCCTATATCCAACTTTCGCGGAAGCTTCATGACCAGTAAAAGTATTGAAGGACTCTGATGTTACTATCGCATTCATTGCTCCGTCCTTGCAGCGAAACTGTGACATTTTATGGTCAAGAATATTTGCATTGAGGGAACGCTTAAGGCATGAAGGATTTTCGTTTTTTGCTGCTTCTAGTTTTCCGGCCTCAATTTCGCATTTTCCTGGCCGCTTACAGAACGATGGCTTCCGGCAAGAACGCATCGAATCTTGTAAGCGATCATAATCGATTGTTCATAATCTGGTATGAATTAATCGAACAGCATGAAACGAAGACAGTGGTACGTTTTCAAACATTTTGTGGCCCGTGTACAATCACGAGCAAACGAGTCGTGTTATCGAGTTATCGGTCATTCATACCTCGTACATCAGTAGATCGGAACCACCTTCCCGAAGACATCGTCACTATTACTAATAACAATATTTTCCGTCAAACATTACTCAGTATTGTATGAGTTAAACGTTACTCAAAATTGTATTATGTTCACCGTCGTTGCACAGCTACTATTGTATAATCTTTATTTGTTGCATTGTTTATTCTCCTGCTGTATTTTCTCTGCTGTACATTCTGCTGTATAATATGTATTTTCTATGCTGTATATTCTCACGCTGTATTTTCTTTCTTTTTTCATGTAAACTTTATTTCCACTCCCCTCTATAATGCCATATGGCCCTGAGGGTAAATAAAATGAAATGAAATGAAAGTGAATGGATATCTCTGATCATCCACAGCGAATAGCTGTCACAGCAAATGTATCCACAGCAAAAATGGACAAATGGAGCCACAGTGAAAGGATCCACAGCAAATGGATCTCTCTCATCGCGGCAGCCACGCTGACGCCGGTGGCCTGGCAAGTCTTCAGCAAGGCCACCAGCTTGAAGTTGAAAGTGCGACCGGAAACAGTGAACGACAGAAACGATGCATTTAATAAATTGCGTTGCATACATGGTGGGTATTATCGATTGTTCATTGTCTCTGATGAAAGCAAGCCGAAGATCGCGCAACGTAACACCGGCACATCATCGTTTACAGCGGGAGGCGTTACTCTGTGAGCGATGTAGCACCCTTGACGAAGATTAAATTACCAGTACGATGCTTTGCCTGTGCAATGCGGCCTGTGCTTATTCAAATAAAAGGAGGCACTTGTCTGTGCCACCAAATAGGATACCTCGATGTGCGCGTTAGCGTCCCGCTTCTTTCAGCGTTGCCCTCATAGTGTGCTGAGACGCTGTGAGCCTGCATATGGCAGCCGCGCAGTGACAGACGCTGCCGATGTGCTCACCCGAAAGCAGAGAACGCGTGCATCAAGTCACCCTAGCACCAGACGCGTGGGTGCAGCTAATCTTTTTTTTTATAGGTGGTGTTGGATGATGTAGATAACGCGGTCGCAGCAGGCGTTCAACTGTACAAAAACAGCGTTCTTCACAACTACATATGTGAAGCGCGTTTCGTCAGCTTTGACATTAGAACGCGAGACGCGCACTGCCGATCGGTGGTGGCCGAGATTGCTGCTGCCCGTCGATGTCGACGCCTTACCTACCAAGATAACTTGAGAGTCTCGGGAAAGTTATTGCATCCAGCAAAATTGCGAAGCGGGAATGCTGACCATGTATGCAGCGAAATTCTGGTAACGGCTTGTTGTCTTTACTTAAAATTTCAAACTGTGCCATTTCTGCTTGAAGATACTTTTTAGTGGCACGAGGACCGAGTGACACTCTGGTTTCTTTTCCGAGCACTTCTGGTCGAGCAGTTCAGATTTTCCAACCATACAAAAAAGGTCTTCTCAGAAATAGAAATAGCTGCTTCTGGTTCAAGTTATGGTGCAGAAGGACAAAAGAAAGGCAGGGCAGTTAACCAGGGCTAGGCCCAGTCAGCTACCCTGCACTAGGGAAGGTGGAAAGGGAAGAAAAGAATGTGAGTAAATGACTAATGCAGCCGACGTAACAGCAGTTCCGGTTTTTGCATCACAGACGGTGAATCAATCCAGTATCTGATATCACAGCAGCCATTTCGTTGCCTTTCAGAAGTGTGGTGAGCAGTCCCACCGTCCCAATAATTGCACGACGAGAAAACCGTTCCAATCACGACGATGTAGAGCAGTATGGGTGTGAAGATAAGGCTCTCGTTTTCGTAACACAGCAGTAACATAAGAGGTGCCTAATAGTTTCATCGATAGCACAGTAGGTGCACTCGGCGCTGTAGGCCATCCCGATCTTAAACTAATGTTGGTGAATGCTACGCCTAGACGAAGGGGGCACAACACTTTATGTTCCTGCCGGGCAGCACAAGGTATAGGCTGCAGTCGTAAAGATGGGTCTAGAGAATACAGTCGATGGCATGTGAACTCCGATGTTTGCTACTTCTACAGTGTCATGTTTTTCGGTAACTTAAAGGGACACGCAACGATATTTCTGCAGGCAGTGTTTTGTAGCAGAACGAGAGTTTCACTGCTAAAATGACAAATACAACAAAGTGATGTGAAAGAACGCACGAAAAATATCTTTTTTAACGATTTAGGTTGCGCCTAGCGCCCTAGCGGCACCAATAGCAGGTGCAGTACGTTGACACGCCGCGTGCGCGCGGCCGCGGTTCCTGTTCATTGCTGTAGGCGCTACACGCTTGTGATTGTGGCACATCCGACAAGTCGGGGAAACTTATCCGTTTGTATGACATGCTTTCACGTGGTCGGTCTTCCGTTTTGAAGCGTTCGGAGTGGCAGAAATGCCTAGCTACTGCTGTTATGACGGCTGTCATAACAGTTTCGACGGTCGCGAAACACTGTTGCATACGTTTCCTAGAGATGACAAGCGGCGTAGATTTTGAATACGTGCTGCTCAGCCATCACGCCAAGCCTGGACACATTTAAAGATTGCCTTCATTTGCTAGCTCGGAACACTTCGTCGCTTCACTTAGCTGCGTCTGAAAGAAAGTCACAGTTTTACCCCGGTGGCGAAGCAATGAATGCGATAGCAAAAGATTCTAATGTTATACTAAGTGAGGGTGGCCGCTAACTCCTTTAGCTCACATCTCACGCAACTCTACAAAACACTGGTGTAAGAGAATACGGCCGCTCGAGGTAGAGACGCAGTTTCCGAACAGTCTCTTTGCGTTGAGAGCGCAACGTGTAGAAGGGCACAGGCGCCGTTGCTGATGGATCCCAAGCGATAACCCCCCCCCCTCACTTTTTTTCATGCTCGTTCATAATGGGCAGGGCGTTTCCTTTCTGCTTCGACGGCAGGCCTCCCTAGCGGGCTGATTTTATCGCGGGCGCCCTCCGAGCGACGGAGATGGACCGGCTCGTTTGATCTTTGTTTCAGCCGGTTTCATCGCCCTCGCTCGCGCGTTTTTAAGGCCGAGACAGAGGGTCCGATTTTCTATCCGATGCGAAGTCTGACGCGGCGGCGCGGCAGTAGGAATGGTGACGTTTTGCCGTATCGGACCACCGCATCGTATGTCCGGCGTGCGCCAAACCGGGCAGATATTTTCGTCGCGGCATCGGACCGTCGGCCGGCCTCATCCAATGGCAGCGCGGGATACATGTGACGTCACGCCCCTCGTGGCGCCCTCTACCTGTCGCAGCTCCGATGACCGTGGCCCAGGCGAGTCGATGGAGTCGAGCCGTCGAGCCTCAAAGCAATTGCCGACCTTGCTGCCCGCGGCGGCGGGATAACCATCGAGTGGAATTTGCTTGTGGCGTTCAATAATTTCTGATTTATTAAAGTGATGTTTGAAGCGTGCCATTTCTTTAAAGGCGCTTGTTTTTAAACCACTAGCAAGATCGCGAGCAGGGACGCAAGGCCATTTTGCAGGTAAACACTGCGAGCCATCTCGGTGAACAGGCTCGCTTCGCTTCCACGTTTGCTCTTCACATCGATGACGTCGAGAATGTTAATTACGTATGCTGACGCATTTCATAAGAGCACAATCCTTAGATCTGTTGGCAAAAGCAAGCGCTCTTTTACGAGCTCCTGTGTTATCGCGAACGGCGCCCAGCTGTCGGAGTCGTGACTGACGGCGGGTTTTTGCGATCTGCTTGTCGTTCGTGAAGGCGTAGTTGATTCATCATTTCCTTATATAACGAAGCGTCACTGTTAAAAGTTGTTTCTCTTGAGCTTAATTACGAGGATACCAAGTCTTCCGAGTGCGCATGCCGAGACGCCGTATGTTGGCGGAGCCTGCGGCTTATTGTTCGTTCGCCCCATGTGTGCTGAATCTTCGTTTGCCGCATGTCGGATCATCCGACGCCGCACGTCGGATCGGACGCAAAACGTTACCGTGTGTTTCGCCCTTTACCCGCGGTAGAACATACGATGGCCGAGGGGATGTTATCAATTTAGACTTTATATGGGACATGACGGCTACGGCGAAAGCCCGTCGAGGGTGTCCATATAATTGTTATCGCAATAAAAATAAAACAATAAAAGATTGGGACGCTGGCGCCACCTATCTGTAATCCGGACAAATAAGGCTTTTTTTCGACTATTCCGCGCTCTCCATCGCAACGAAGCCAACCGATTTCGATTAATTCAACGTGTAAATGGCTGGTGGTAGCGTGGATGTGACAAAAGCTGCTTTATGCACAGAGCTATGGCTGATAAAACACCACACGTGCCGTGCCTCGTCGCGCAAAAAATGAACTTCATAGCAGTCGAAGGCCGACAGTATAGGTAAACACAAAGCGAATAACTACTATGCCTCGATTCATCCTTTCTGACTCCATGAAGCTGATTAAACAAAACATTTTACATCCTGCGGAACATTAATTTATCTACTGCTGCCTCTGCACGTTGGGCCATATTTCTGGCCCAGACTGCCTGACTGGCACGCCCGCGGTCTCCTTCTTCTCTTCGTCGCTTGGCACAGGAATCTCGTAACCGTAATTTATCGGCAAGTTGAAACGATCTACGTCGTCAGAGGTGACTTCATCGATGGTAGCGGGACGGCGACATGAATGCATAGTGTGAAGCTAAGTGACGGCCTGCGCGCTTCGAAAGACGGCGGTGGCCAGACGGCTGCTGAATAAGGGAGTCATGACGTCACGGCTTCCAACTAGTGATGGCCGAGTGGTTTGGCGCACGCTCACAAAAACGTACAAAATACGAACACCCGCAGAAAAGTTGGATAAGTGAAGAATTCTTTTCGATGTTCTCGCACACTGCGGACTTATTTTAAGCAATTTCGCGAAATGTTCAAATTTTGCTTCACTATCCCTTTAAATATGAGGCGTTTCAATCCTCGATATAGGTATGAAACAAGGTTTGTTCACGCGTGGGCTTTTCGGGCAGCTTCATCGGCGAAGTCATTGCCGGATATATCACACTGGCTTGGCAACCACAGAAACATGACGTCGGGTCCTTTTTACGATCGCACGGTGTGCATTTCTATATCTCCGACAAAAGTGGTTCAAATGATCCGCAATTTAGTGCTGACGCAAAGCATTGTAGAGCCGTTTTAAATCTCAGAATGCAACCCATCCATTATAGCGTTTTTTGGTTGATATAGTCGACAGCATCACGCAAGACAACAAGCACCAAAGAAGTCGATGTGCTCATGTCAACAATTTTGTAAGTGAGGTTGATGTGTCGTGATGGTAGAATGGCCGAGTCAATGGAACTGCTCTAGGTGTCAGAGTGGGATAGGTTTCAAACAGTAGAAAGTGCCTCAGAACAGGCTGGCCGACGTTTCGATAGGCGGACCTATCTCTGACAAAGGCGCCTTGTCATCCTTGGCGTGTTAGTTTTAAAGGGTTAGTGTTGACGTCATGTCCCGCGGTGGCGCTTGCCGCTCTTGGTGATTCGAGCCTGGAAAGAGAAAACTCGAGAGAGGAGTGTAGACCTTGCAACACCATTTCAAGAAAGTTTGCAACAGCGCTCAAAGGTCAGGGGAGCTGCAACGAGGAAAAAGAGAAAAAGAAGGAAAAAGGAAAGAGAAAAAAAGGAAGAAAAAAAACGAAAGAAAAGGGGGGGGGGTCTACCAAAGGGAGAGCCGTCAAAAGGGACTACAGAAAAAAAATCACAGCATAACCACGGAGTGAATGATGATGAGTGGGCGAAGCTGCGGAGGTTCATCGGTAAACCGTGAATCTTCCGTGTATTCTGCCCAGTACATCATCACCGACGTGAGATCGGGCGCGTTTATACTACAGGTTCGATGAGAGTTATGACGACTTGCAGCTCACTTTAATTTTACATGTACGCTGTGAATTTTCATTGTTTAGAAAACCATTGTTTTATAAAACATCTGGCGTCTTTATTTAAGCAGCTGGCGTCTTTTCGTTTTGCTTTTAGAAAACATCTGGCGTCTTTCGTTGGTTTATTTCATCAATCAGCGGCGTTTTGAACAAAATTTTTATTGTTTAATTACGCACAGGAGAAATCTCACCAGGCACTACCTTGGAGGTAAACAATGGCTGCTAATGGGAATGAGAGACAGAAAAAGTCGGCTTTTAGCTAACACTTACACTTCTACTTCTACTAACGTTTCCTACTGGAACTTGCCAATGGCTGCTAATGGGGAATGAGAGACAGAAGAATTCGGCTTTTAGTTAACGCGCACGCTGCGAATTTTTTATTGTTCAACAATGCACAGGAGAAATCTCCCACCGGCACCGCCTTGGAGGTCATGATCTGGTACTAGCGTTACGACTGGTTACGCACTACGAGGGACGAACGGGTGCCGCTTTAAGCAGCTTTGCCCCTAAAAGCCATTGGTGTTGACGTCAATTCTGCCAGAATGTAGAGTGTGCAAACAATCCAAAACTGCTTGCTTCAAGCCCAGCGTAGAAAGGTCTTTCTAAACGTAACGTAGTTTTACAGTGCCTCCAGGATCAGAAGCATTTCAAGCTTTTTGTATCTCATTAGGTTTCGCATTGCCTGCGTGATCTGCCCACCTTTCAACAAAGGACGAAATTGTGTGGTGAGGTCATCACGTGACATCACGTTGTGGGACGTCATAGTGACGCCATATGGAGACGTCACCACGTGAAGAATATGTTTTACGTCACTCATGTTGACGTCGAAGGGTATTGACGCTGACGGTAAATTTTCGCGCTTAATGATCCGCATAACAATTCCACATAACATCTTCGCGTTCCGACACACAACAGCGAGCGATGCGATTTCCAGAAGCGTTCTTTCTGCTTTCTTCGAGGTCACGGAGCAAGGAATAATTAGCTTGTGAAACTCCCGTTAGAACGGGCGTCCGCGAGCGTCCAGATAATGTCACAAAATAACATAAATAAAGTGCGTCGACAGAGGCACTTCAATGGGCGGCACCTTTCTTGTTGCGTGAGCTTCTGCGAGTTTACGCAAAGTGTGCGCTTTGGCGGAGCAAGGAACTAACGCTGCCGAACCCGCTCCGCGTGACTGTGGCGGAACGGGATCAACGCGCGTGACCGGTTCCCTTGGCAACCGATACGGCTGCAATTTTCTTGCCTGCCGCCAGAATAATGTGGCTTTCCGAAAGCATAACGTTCTCTCAAATAGCGTATATAGTGCACTACAAAATAATCTAGTACACTATAATAGTGGAGTTGCACCTCCCAAATGTTTTTACCTCCGTGGTTGAGGCTCGCGCGTTCGAAACTCTTGCGCGAGCCTCGGCAAATCACATGCGAAAGAAATGCTCGTTCGTTTATACACATCCAGGCTGCTGGCGAGCCGAGCGGATACTCTCGCACCCAGAAGCCTGGCTGGCCGGACTGCCAGCCAGGCTTCTGGGCGCGAAGTAACAGGGCTAGCTGCAGTTCTGAGGCTTTAAAGTGCGAAAAAGTACCCGTTTACGCCGCTTCAGCGTATAAGAGCTCGTCTAGGCACTACTACGTCGTCTTTGGATGCCAAAACAAGCAGCGCAACAAGAGGATATTACTTAGCGTTGTCTGCGGCGATCACGACGCGCCACGGGAATAGCGCCGGCGCGGTGTTTTGAGCTTGGCCGCGAATTGATAACTGCGATTCAAGCAGAAATCTAGGAGCCGAGTGGAAATGCGCGAGTAAGTACACTAACTGAGTGTATTCTGCAGTGTGATGTCCACCTATTTCATTTTACGAACCTAATTTGCGTGACACAGCTGGGTTTATTTTATTTATTTTTACATACTGCCAGTCCCAATGGGGACTATTGCAGGAGGGCAACCGAAAGATACAAGAGATACACTTACATTGAAAAAGTGAAAGTGTATGACTATAATTCTTATACGATACCACATGGATTATATAGGAGCATAAGCAATGTGGTGAAAAACTTTTACAACTCAGATATGGTACATGGTGGACCGTTTCAATAACATGCAAAAATGTCACTAATAACATGAAAAACAAATTCACTGCGTATGGCACTGAAACAATTATCATAATCAAAAGGCACTCAAGAATTTTTACAAGTAGAGGAGAGAAAAAACAACAACATCAATTCAGCTATGGGTGGCACGAATATGGTTATCAAGCAATGTCAAAAAAGTATTCAAGTCATTGCTATTGGTTATACAGCCGGGTAATCTATTCCATTCTCTAATTGACTGTGGGAAGAAAGAATACCTGAAGCAGTTGCTGTTAAAATGGTATTCCTGTAAAGTTAATGGATGTTTGTGGCGAGACTGTCTGGTTTCCGAAATGGATATGAACCTAGAGCTGTCGATGTTTAGCTGTTTATGAATAAGTTGGAAGAGCATTTTTAGGCGTGAGAGTTTAGCGCGATTTCGTAATGTTAGTAGCCCAGCTCTTGCGATTAATTCAGTGGGTGAATCGAGCAAACTGTATTTATTGTATATAAACCTAACCGCCTTTCTTTGCACACTTTCTAGCTTTTTAGTTAAGTTATTTGTGGCAGGGAACCAGACTAAGTTGAAGGGTTGAAGGGTTGAAGGCAGGCGCGAGCTTTGTGTGGGGTCGCACTTCATACCCTTAAGCATTTCCTTTGACAAAAAATGTAGTGCAAGGTAGTGCTTTCAAGCACAAGCAATCAGCATGCTTTGCCCCTTTCAACGTAGTATCAAGCTTTAGTGCTTTTGATGGCATCCACGCCTTCGAGGTTACAAGCTTTCGCTTTTAAAAGGTAGTAAATGGTACGGTGTTCCTCAACAGCTGGAGAGAATTTCGTGCTTTCATTTCAGTGTTTGTTGTTCCCAAATTTATTTGGACACGGGGCATTCAGCTGCACATAATACGTATATTGGCACGTAAGTAAACAGTACTCGCGCCAGTGTCCTTTACGTCGCAGGCGTAGCGCTAGCTGAAGCAGCTAAATTTTTAGCATATTTATACAGTACACATTTAATAGACAGCTGGATTCCGCCCATTTCAATATCGGCTTAACGAAGAGTAGCATAGTTTCGCGTTAAGTCTCATCGTTACAGGATTAAAATCGCGCAGAGCTTCCAAAAGGCATCGATGAACGTCACTGCAGGTGATACTCTCTGGTCAGCACGCTTTTGTGAGCAAGACGCATTATTCTAAGAGCGCTCGTGGTACAAAAATTACGTTCTGCGAAACTACGCGCACAGCCTACTCTAATTATTATGCGATGCATGTTAAAATGACGCGTTTTCACAAAACCTTGTGCGTAACTTGTAATATGCGGCAACAAATCATCGTTTTACTCTTTCGCGAGCTGCACTGCAATTACGACTCACGCGTACTACAGCGGGGACGTTTTATTTACAAATGTAACAGCGCACGTACCTGAAAAGATTGCTTCTGCAGCCTGCTCAGCACGTGTACATAGCGTATACATTGTGGACTTGCATGAGCAAGGTGGTCTTGATGTTCTAATAAAAACGGCGAAAATATCCACGCTGGAAAAAAAACGCGAGTTCCGGGAGTTCTGCGTTTGCTCTGGATAGCGTCTGCTGGCATAGCAGTCCAGGGACGTTGCTTCTTCGAGTTTGCGATAGATGGCGCGACGCGCGATGCCTATATGGCGCTACGCATGGAAACCGCTGTGTTCTGGTCTATAAACGCTCACAATGTCGCGCATCAGGCACGTGCAGCTTTTGAAAAGAATTTGGTTCTCATGTCGAGAATCCACGTTTCCTTCTTGCCTTGATCTTATACCCTCCCTCCGCCTTCAGTTTCGATCGACCCAGCATTACACCTGGTGAGACGCCCCCCCTCTCTTCAATGACGGAGAACCAGCGGGAGGAGAAAGGCTCGTCGCGTTCGCATATTGTCCGCTAAAAGGTGCGTGGCTAATGTACTTATACATGGATTTAGAACGGCGCAAATAGGCAGACGAAAAGACAAATAATCACACGAACACAAGCGCTGACTCACAACTAATTTTTTATTCAATAGCACAGAGCAGATATATACACACACGTGGCTACACTAAAGCAAGTGCGTTGAGCGTAGCCACGTGTGTGCATATATCCGCACTGTGCTACTGAATAAAGTTTAGTTGTGAGTCAGCGCTTGTGTTCGTGTGATTATTTGTCGTTTCGTCTGCCTTGTTGCGCCTTTCTAAATCCATGCATCCGTACGAACTCACCCAATAGTCAGTGGTACTTAGACATACGTGGTTTTGTAAATCTGCCAAGATAGGAAGATCACTGCGGCAGATGCCGGCTGCGCGTGAGAGAGGGTCCCGAGAGGAGGAAGTTGTCGGTACTTATGCAAAGAAGGAAACATTTAGGGACTTTAGGCCACCCACGTCGCTTGCGTTCATCTTGGCCACCTTGGTCAAGGAATCCTTGTGTACCATCTCGTTCTTATAACCAGTTATGTTATCGCATGCGGGATGACATAACACGTCGTCCGCAGCGTCGAGGCACTGATTGTTATAGCGGTCGACGTACGCATTAGTGGCGTAGCAGGGTGGTACACGGGCCCTCTCCCCCACCTGATTTTTTTTCGCCATTACATACAGAGCCGAAAATGACACTCGACCACACTTGCCTGCCCGGCCCCCACATGAAATCAAGGAAGTGCCCCCCCCCGCAAAAAATTCAGCAAATCCCACGTCCCGCGGGAGTAAATGTTATGCGAAGCATGCGGCGGGAAGGTGACAGTGGCGTAATTTTTTTACTGAAGGAAAACGTTACAAAATGACGCTAAAGATTTGTAGTAATTTTTTTATACGCACTCAGTATATGTAGAAGAGCCGCATATGTGTTATATACCCAGTTGTTACAGCTGGTATAAAGCTGCTACGGCAAACGTGGGTATTACCAACACAAGAAGCGGCAGCGATATGTAGTGCTTATACTTGTCCCTTATGATGGAGAAGCACCCACGTTTCCCGAACCGTGTGCGTATGTGGAAGCGGTTCTTGACAGTTCTTGAACAAGGTCCTCATCACCGCGATCAGCGAGCGCCAGCAGATGGTCATGACTTGTTATCGGATCCGTTCGTGATCCGGTGACAAGGGGCCCTTGGTAGTGAAGTGTGAGGTATAGTAGAGCTGCTGGAAATCCTGGATGCCTGGCTGATTCGTCGACAAATTGTCTGTCGAAGACCCGGCGACATGTCGGAACCTGAAATCACCCTTCGTGTTGGTGAGGTATCGGCCGTGGAGGCTTGTAGACCTGGATAGTGCTACGTAGACCAACATCAGTGGATGTCGCTTGTCGTGTTACCTAGTCTACAAAGGGGCTCTAAATCAATCTGGCATCATCCTCAGTCAGCATGAGGCGAGCGCCCAGCCTCGTAAGGAATGAACAGGACACTGCGTCGTTCTGGCGGTCTAAGTGCAATTTACGGTGCGGTGATGTGAATATCATACGTAACTTTCGTTAATGTATCCTTCCGGGGTGGAGCATTGCTTCAATACGTATAGCTTCCTAAATCATAGGAATACAAATGTAATGTATATTATACTGCTACAAAAGCCGAGCCGACACTGGAACCACAGACGTTAATCTGATACGACGCCTGTATCGTAGGAGTACACATCGGATAAGTATCATGTAGTGTTTATTGCTTTCTTGTAAAAGTATATAGCAAGCACCACAACCACAATTGACGTTTCACCGATATTACGCCTGCATAGGCTGTTTTTCCAAACCAGTTTATACACCTCGCGTGGCTCTGTGGTAGAATATCCAATTGCCACGCAGAATGCTTGAGTTCGATTCCTCCTGAGATCCTACTTTTCATTCTTTTATTTCGTCGGGCAAGCACTGCCAAAGTCGGTTTTTCTTACCAATGCCCGTTGTCGTCGTTCCTGGGTAGATATAAACTGTCAATCACATGTAGCGCATACCCGTACACCCCTGCCCGTGGTAAACGGGTGTGTGCCACACATGTCTGTAGGAAAGGCTTTGACGACGTACGCGACGGGATTTTCACGTTATTCATGTCATGACCCGACAGTCATATTTGTCAAATCATCTTACCCTCCCATGCCAATTATGATCTACACCAAGTTAAGAAAGCAATGCTCAGAGCATCCAGACATGGTCGGCTAGATAGGTATATAGATAGATACGTAGATAGAAACGCTCAAAGTGCCAAAGGTTCGCTAATGCCCCTGACACACGGGCAAAAGTAAAGTGCTTTGAAGTAAACCACTTTTGTCGCCCAAAGGGACCATTTTCAGAAGGAGTTGCGCCGATGACACACTGCACCGGACCAAGGAGGTTAAAAAAAAAATCACAGCATATCCACGGAGTGAAGGATTATTACTGGCGAAGCTGCGAGGTTCATCGTTAACCGTGAATCTTCCGTGAATTCTGCCCAGTACATCATGCACCGACTTGAGATCGGGCTCGTTTTATTAAAGGTTCGATGAGATTCTGACACTTGCAGCTCACTTTAATTTTACATGTCGCTGTGAATTTCATTGTTTAATCAGCACAGAAGAAATCGCACACCCGCACTAACTTTGAGGTCAAAATCCGTGCCTAATATACGGTGGTAGTGACTGGGGGGGGTAGAAGGGAACGTGAACCTTTTTTTGAACCAGCTCTCGTCATGGTTGAAACTCAATAAGTTGTGCTTAAACGCAAATAATAGACCAAGTACATGCTGTTTGCCCCCGTGAATAAGCCAGAAATTTTAATATGACTATTAGATACCAGGGCCATATATTAGAACAAGTTAAGAGTCAGAAGTTCCTAGGTGTCTGGTTTCAAGAGGACTTATCTGGAATGAGCATATAGCGAAGTTAATGTCAGAACTTAGTAAAAGTATTGGATGCTTATACAGGTTAAGTTCTCTCATACCACTGTGGCTAAAAATTCACTTTATTACACTCTCTTCTACTCACGACTTTTCTATTGCGCGCTTGTGTGGGGGACTACAACCCTAACGAACTATTCTAAATTGGTTATTTTGCAAAAGAGGGTCCTGAGAATCTTTGATGATTTTCGTGCCCTATACGTGACTTGCGGACAGACCGCTATTTTCGAAATTTATAGCTCAAAGCCAGCCAGATTTTCTATTTTAAGTTTTTCAATATATAAAACGCAATAGACCTATCATTCGCAGGATCCTCGTGGTTCTCTGTATGATTTTCGTACTTATGCTAGAAGGACTCCAAAGACTCGAACGATCTACGGACGGCAACACACATCTTTCCAGGTACCCACCTTTTTAAACAAAATCGACAACCTTCTAGATATAATTGCACAGTTTCTAAGAAAATGATCAGGATAGTACTGATTGAAAACAACATTGAATTTTCTTGACTACTGTTTTTGTTTCCTGTTTGCCATATGTATCTCATGTTTTTTGTTTTTTTTTCTGGTACAAATACTACACCGTACGACAATTCCTAATCGTATATTGTGTACTTTTTCCCGAGCATCCCTGTGTATTTTTTATATTTGTCGTTTCTGTATGCTTTATGTAATTGCGATGAGCACTCGCAGCTAATGTCAAATTGTATGTTGAACATTACGATTGTAGTGTATACATTTCCATACTAGAAATAATGCTGCTTAATGATGAGAGACAGTTACTTTTATTTGCGCAGTCCTTTTTATTTCAACACGCCATAAATATCTCCCAAGCACTTTGGAGGCACGCATGACTTTTAGCACCTGGACACGAGGGACGTCGGTTGTGCGCCTTGGACTTCGCTCCATTTTCTGGATGGAAAGGTACAAATAAGAAAGCAAAAAGAAGCCAGCTCTTGCCCACCAAAGAGCTCGGAAAACCATGCTCTTTTCTGGTGGTGCCTACTGAGAGATCGAATGGTTTTGATCGGTTAATGTAATTACTACGTTAATTATAAAGTAAAAGATTGTTTCCTTGCCGACAAACGTACCCGTCGAGCAGCAATATTGGGTGATTGATCTCCAATAAAATTTGCCATGACTTGAGGCTTATTCCGAAAACTAGTAACACAAAGACACACTTGGAGCAGTAATGTGACCCGTAAATGTTGCCTATTAAACTCGTCTAGCGTGCGGGGAAAACGCGCGCTTTCCTTCGCCAAACGCTGATGGTTTATCATGTCCCTACTAAGATGGCGGGCGCAGCCGCCATCTTTTGGTGGGCATGGCTTCACTCTTGCGCAATAATCGCCACTCCAGCAATTTTTTTTAACCTCCTTGCACCGGACTAGTGCTTCAGGTGGTTCCTCAGAAGAACGCTGAAAATAAATGGCGCTTCTTCTGCGAGCGATGTATTTTTAAAAAAGCTACGCATGTAGATCACTTTTAGCGCTACCAGAACTCGAAAACGTTTGTTTTTAATGTTTGACGGCTTATAATATTGCTCACGTTCTTATATGTTTTTCTTTTTTTTTTTGCATTTTAGCAGCGACCTCGATTGGTTTTGCAACTATGAACAGTAGGTGTTTTGGTACCCACGTTCTTGCCGTCCTTTCTCACGTTTGTGTCAAAGTGCCGGCGTGCCGCGTTTTATTCATAGCGTTATTCACACAACTGTGATCACGTGATGGATTAGCGGAGTAATTAGCGATAGCGATAAAGGAAGAGTTGCGGTAATCCTGACGCTTGTTGCTCTCGGATTTCTTGATGGTTAGATTAACGCAGCGCAGGCGAAAGTCAAACGACTACTCCCCAGAGTCTTTACAAAAGAGCGCAGAGACGCGCCTTCACATTACAAGAGCGAACAAATGCATACAAGAGAGGCGACCGAAGCCAGCGCACACCCGACGCGCTTCTCGCTAAGCGTTCTTGTGGGACGTGGACCGCGTATAGCAAGCACGCCGATGAGCGTCCCTTGCAGCGCACTCGCAGGTAGCGTGTAGTCGCGTGTTCCTCGATAAGCGAGTTGACCTTGCAGATCGGGTTTTGCAGGCGCAGTGATGACAACGCACATTGAAGACACCAACGTGGCGGCGCCTGTGACGTGATGCGGGCGTGCGAAAGTATAGTTACTGTAAACACAAGGAACACAAGCGTGACGCGCGCGACGACACACAACGTGTGGGTTTGACAATCGGCGACAGCCCGCACTGTGCCACTGTCAACACCAACGTGGCGGCGCCAGTGACGTGATGCGGGCGTGCGAGAGTATAGCTACTGTAAACATTTACTGTTTAACAAATCGCTTCACTACTGGAAATGAACACATTTTCTCTAGGGGAAGAAATCACGGGGCAACCTAGCGTTGTGACACGCTTTCTTCTATTGATCAGCTCTGCACACTGTGTGCGAGAGTACTCCCTTACTGCCCGAAAAGTAGATGCGGGATCTGCTTTTCGGAAAGAACCTTTGCCAGAAAGGAGTTACTCCTTTGTCGTGTGTCACTGCGCCTGAACGCCTTTCCGGAAGATGTCCTCTAGTCTAAAGGACTTTAGAGTGCCCGTGTGTCAGGGGTATAAGAAATGCTTCGCATTTCAAATTTTGCCGATGCCTATGGGTTGTATTGCTGTACAGGCGTATGCCGTCAGGGGACTTAGCGGCGGCTTCTTCGCGAGTCACAAAGCGGCTCTCAATCAATGTGACGTCATACTCGGTCAGCATGAGACCATCACCTAGCCTCATAAGAAATGAAGAGCACACTGCGTCATTCTGGCGGACCACGTGGACGAGTGGATGGCAGTCGAGCGTGCTGTAGGGGAGTTCTGCCTTCAGCTCCCTCACTTCCCTTGCGTTTCAATGTGTTTGTTTGCGGTTACTGTGTTGATTGAAATTCTGAATCACCTGTGGCACATGCCCGCATAATATGAACTGCGGTATGCGCCGTCGCCGAGGACCTCGGAAGATGTTCTTCGAGTGGTGGATCCCTGGTAGCGTTGCTGCTGGCACAATAGCAACAGTTGGACAAATGAAGTTTATTCAACTCAACTCAATTGCGGGTATGTGCCACACGTGGCTGATGGAAAGGGTGTCACGACGTACACGACAGGCGTTTTTTGTTATTCATGTCATGACCAGTGAATCGTGTTCGTGATACACTGATCCCGCGCAATGCCAATTTTAGTGTACTACAAGTTGCGGAGGTTGCCGCACGAGCACGAGAGCGGCCAGTCGTAGGCGGCTAGACAGATAGGCAGATACGTAGATAAACTACCAAAGTGCCAGAGGTTTGCTAAAAAAATGCTTTGCATTTAAATTCTATAGTTGGCCTGCGATTCACCAGCAGTTGGCACACACACTTCTCATAGGACTCAAGCGTTCTCAAAGCCTCCCGAGATCCGTTGGGGGTCCCAGTAAACCGATTCAAGACATCCATCACATCGTTTTGAGTGCGCACGTTTTTTCGATGCTTTGCCCGAAGCCTCGTGTTTTCCTTTCTTTCACCGCTGCTTTTAGGACTCGATCACCACTTTCCACTTACTATAGCGATAGCCAGTAAGCCAGTATATTGACGCTCTCGGATGGTTTTTGCCCGTCGCCGTATATATATATATATATAATAATATATATATATATATATATATATATATATATTATATATATATATATATATATATATATATGTTACACTTCTATAAATGTTCCGGCTCCAGAACACACGGGAGCGCGAACAGCGGGAGTCGTATTTCATAAACAAATTCAAATCACTCTCTCACGGAATCAACGAGAGCCCTGGGCGACTGACGTGCCTCCGTGACTAATCGTAGCGCCCGGAAAGGGAAATAATTAATTAATGTGTTTCTTTATACACACCTTAGTTCAGACTCACGGGACGCTAAAAAAACAATCGAGCACGTGAAAACAGACCCAATCGTTACAACATGTATCAGCCGGCTCCACTCTTTTTTTTCTGTTTTCTGTTTTTTTTTCGAAAAAGAAAAGGGCGGGGGCGCACTTTTAGCCTTGTATCGTGGCCAGAATCTTCGCACAGCTGGAGCGGGTCGTATGTGTGTACGCGGCCCGGCGCCGCGAGCTCACCGCCAAGCCATCTGAACTTGTACGCCATGCTTGTGATCTGTAGAAGCGACATTTGTCTTCTCCCCTTGCTCACGCCGCTTCTTATCTACCGTACGAAGATAAGACGGGCATAGCCCGCCGCCTCGCCCGCCTCCGGCGGCTCTCCTCCCGCTGTTCTTTCCCTCCCTCGTTTTGTCTCTGTTGCTTCCTTCGTTAGTTCTCTCTTCCTTTTTTTTCTATTTTTTTCTCTCTTTCTTGCTTTTTATTGCGATAGCAAGTATATGGACAGTCTCGGCTGGTTTTTCCCGTCGCCGTCGCCGCCGTCATGCTGCGTATGTGTATAAGTATGTATACATACATAAATATCCCAAAGAAAAATAAATCAGCAAAATGCTTCCGAAGCGCGGAATCGAACCAGCGACCTCTCAATTCGCTGCGCGGTGCGCTAAGCATTACTCCACAAAACGTAGATCCCTTAAGTTGCTAACGGCGAGCGTTATATACACACCCTTTACCGTTTGCAGTCCTCCGAGACAGAGGCGCTTATAAGCGTTTCTTCATTACCAGCGAGATGGCGTTAGGAGCGCGACGGGCGCACTTAAAGGCGTCGGCCAGCTCTCTCGCTTCTTCTTATATTTGCGCAGTGAGAACCTTGCCCTTCCGCTGTCTGCTCGCGCGGGCGCTCGAACAAGCTACCGCAGTGTTCATGGTTCTCAGCAGATGGAGCTACGTGGTAGCTCTCACCGCGCGTCGCGTACGTGTAGCTAAATGCATTCCAGATGTCGTGCACGTAACTGTTGTGTTGCTATCTGTGTTACGGCGCGTGAAAGGCATCACCGAAGAACAGGGTGTTAGTGACGTCACCATGTTATCGTACATGCGCGAGTGGCCTGTGGGCGTATATAGGCTGGCTCTTGTTCTGTTCCCGTGTGGATCGTTGCTTTCTGCTGCAAGCATGCAGTGCCGTTAATAAAAGTGTTCCGTGAAGCCTTGGCCTCTGTCTCTCTGCGGATGCAACAAAGTGGCGACGAGGGTGGGACAGGACAAGAACAGAAGACGGCAATGGCTCTCAGCAAGCTACCGGAATTCGCTCCCGGCAGCGGCAGCTTCGACGTGTTCGTCGAAAGATTCGAGCTCTACACCACAGTTAATGAGATTGCCGAGGCCAAGAAACTACATCTGTTCTTGAGCGCCATCGGAGAAGAAGCATACGTGACGCTCCGAAGTCAGCTACTACCCAAGATGCCGAGCACGTCGTCGTACCCGGAAGTCGTGTCGGCGCTGAAGAAGCACTATTTCCGAGGATGTCAGTGGTGAGTGAAAGATACCATTTCAACCAAAGGAAGCAAGCCTCTCAAGAAACTGTCGCAGTAATTTGTGGTACAGCTGAAGAAATTGGCATCATTATGTGACTTCGGCGCCTTCTTGGAACAAGCGCTTCGTGACCTCCTGATAGCAGGCCTGCATTCCGAAGCCATACGTTGCCGGTTGCTGGCCATGAGCGAGAGCGAGCTCACCTGGGACCGCGTCTGCAACACCGCTACGGCTATGGAGGTAGCCGCGAGAGATACCGTGCAAATGTTCGCGGAAAACACCGTCGAACAGTCATCCAGCAGCAGTGACATACATTGGCAGAGCCAATCAGCAGCGTTGCGCCGGAGTTCGCAAAGTGGGGCATGCACCGGCCACGGCTCCGGCAACACAACAAAGACTTCGGTGACACGGACTAAGACTATCTGTCAGCGATGCGCTGGACAACACGCACCTGTAAGTTGCCCTTCTCTGAACAGCAGGTGTTATAAATGTCAAAAGAAGGGCCATGTCGCGAAAATGTGTAAAAGCAGGGTTGTACATCAGCTAGAAGAGCAGCACTCGCCGCACACTGAACTGCTAACGCTTTGTCACACCGATAACCGTTCGGGCAATCGGGCCATTGTAATAAATGTAAGACTAAACGGGAAAGAGGTACCCATGGAACTAGACACGGGAGCGGCAGTTTCTGTTATGTCCGAAGCAGAGTGCGCGAAGTATTTTCCTGGGGCAAATTTCAGGCAAGCAGACGTCAGACTTGTTACATATAACGGCACACCCGTTGAGACCAAAGACGTCATTGACGTTGAAGTGCAATACCACGAGCAGTGCTTTCAGTTTCCGCTAGTAATTGCTAAAGAGACGAAATGTGCAAGAATGCCTACATTGTTTGGCCGTAACTGGATGAATGAAATCAAAATCCGATGGCATGAAGTTATGCAATGAAGGCACTGACAAAAGAAATTCCTTGACTGACAATATCGCGAAGTGTTTGAGCCGGGTTACGGAGCGATAAGAGGGTTCAAGGCGAGCATTGTTGTTAAAGAAAACGGTTCACCTGTATTCTGTAAGGCGTGATCAGTGCGGTATGCGCTACGCGAACAAGTCGAGCAGGAATTGGCAAACTTAGAAAAAGCTGGAGTCATTTACCGGGTGAGGTACTGTGCGTGGGCTACACCTTTGGTGATCGTGCCAAAGAAAAATGGCAAGGAGCTTCGGCTATGTGGTGACTACCGTGTTACGGTAAATCCTGCCATTGAGGTAGACCAGTACCCGCTCCCTCTGCCAGAGGATATTTTTGCAACTTTACATGGTGGAACAGTCTTTTCGGTTCTGGACTTGTCCAAGGCGTACTTACAGCTCGAATTGGACGACCGAGCACAAGAACTGCTCACTATCAATACCCACCTGGGGCTGTTCAGGTTCCGGCGCTTGCCATACGGCGTAGCCTGTGCACCGGCGGTGTTCCAGGCCGTGATGGATCAGATCCTACACGGCCTCTCAGGAACAGCATGTTACTTAGATGACGTTGTCATCGCAGGCACAGATAGAAAGCAATGCCACGACAGGTTGGAGCAGGTGCTCATACGCCTAAGAGAACATGGCATACGGGTCAACAATGATAAGTGTAAGTTGTTCCAAGAACGAGTCAGATACCTGGGTCATGAAGTTGACCAGAATGGTTTGCCTCCCACGGCGGACAAAGTAGCTGCCATCAAGCAGGCGCCAAAACCGGACAGCGTGACTCAACTCAAAGCCTTTTTGGGCTTGGTTAATTTCTACTCAAAATTTTTGCCAAATCTGGCTACGGTTTTAGAGCCCCTGCATAACTTGTTGCGTCGAGAAGCAGCATGGAATTGGTCACGCCAATGTGATGAGGCATTTAGAACCTGTAAGGAAATGCTTACTAATGAAAATGTGCTTGAGTTGTATGATGTCAAGAAAGAAATACAGCTCACGTGTGACGCGTCCGAGTACGGTTTGGTGGCTGTGTTGTCGCATGTTGTGGGCGGCACAGATAAGCCAATAGCATTTGCGTCGCGATCACTATCACATGCGGAGCGTAGCTACAGCCAAATAGAAAAAGAAGCTTTGAGCATTGTGTTTGGTGTGAAGCGATTCCATAACTATTTGTATGGTCGAACTTTTAAGGTTCTTACCGACCATCAATCTCTCATCGCGCTCTTCGACCCGAAAAGGAAAGCCAGTGCTGTAGCCACAGCTAGAGTACACCGATGGTTTGCTTTCCTAGCTAACTACAGCTATAAGATTGCACATAAGCCGGGCACGGCAATCAGCAACGCAGATGCTTTATCTAGACTGCCATTGCCCCAGACCTCTGAGCAAAATGAAGAAATTTTTTATTTTGCTACTCTGGACGAAGTACCTCTGACCGCAAAAGATATAGAGCGTGAAACAACGCGCGACAAGCTACTATCAGTAGTGCGCGACATGATTTGGCACGGCTGGCCGAAAGCTGTCGCTCAAGAACTGCAACCATTCTGGGTGCGACGTTTCGAACTCTCTGTAGATGCTGGTTGCGTTGTTTGGACGAATAATGTAGTTATTCCAAATAGTTTGCAGAGAGTTGTCATGAATCTGCTGCACGAACAACCCATCGGAATCACAAAGATGAAAATGGTTGCAAGGTCAATGATTTGGTGGCCAGGAATTGATGATGCATTGGAAGAAACCGTGCTGAAATGCAGCGTTGGTCAAAGCGTACAAACCGCAGCACAGCTAGCGCCTTTGAGCCCGTGGAAATTGTGCGAACACCCATGGGAAAGGGTGCATCTTGATTTCGCCGAGAAGGAAGGTAAAATGTTCCTATTAGCAGTTGATGCTTACAGTAAGTGGCTAGAAGTTAAAGTATGTAGCACGACGACTGCTACTATGACAGTGGCAGTGGTTCGGTCTTTGCTTGCCGCGCACGGACTTCCTTTAGAAGTAGTAACAGATAACGGGCCGCAATTCCGGGCTGATGAATTCCAAAGCTTTCTAAAAGCGCAAGGTGTAAAGCACACGTTCACACCCCCGTACCACCCGCAGTCCAACGGGGCGGTGGAGCGGGCGGTACAAACTACTAAGACGGCCCTGCTTAAACAGCTGTTGGAGGACGAAGAAAAAGGCAGTGCAAGAACACTTCAGCACAGAATAGATAACTTTCTGTTATGCTATCGCACAACGCTGCATACATTCACTGGAAAGGACGCCGGCTGAACTGTTCTTGAGAATACAGTTGCGGACCAGGTTGTCTTTGGCGCAGCCGCATCTGACAAGGGCCATGACCGAGAAAGTAGAAAGGACGAAACAGTCAGCTGATAAGCGCAGAGCGAAGCCGCGATATTTTGGGGGTTGGCGACCGTGTGTTGGTTCGTTCCGTGCGAGGAGAATCGGTGAAATGGCTGCCGGGAAAAGGTACGCGAGTGAAGTCTCCAACTACGTATTTGGTTGTTATTGGAAACCAAGTGCGTTTTGTACATGCTGATCATTTACGACATTCTGTGCTCGACGACCGAACCCTACGTCGTGAAATATGCCTGCCTCACGCCTCCGAGGTCGCCTCTCGTCCGCTGCCTGTGGTGCAACTGGACCCTCAGGTTGAACAAAGGCCGTCAGACCCGGGGGTAACCGATAATAATAATGCAATTCCTCTGAGACGGAGCAACCGGGAAAGGCGGCCTCCTGAGCGTTGGGGTTATGACAGTTTTGATCTAGTGATGAAGGAAGTGCTGTGTTGCTATCTGTGTTACGGCGCGTGAAAGGCATCACCGAAGAACAGGGTGTTAGAGACGTCACCATGTTACCGTACATGCGCGAGTGGCCTGTGGGCGTATATAGGCTGGCCCTTGTTCTGTTCCCGGGTGGATCGTTGCTTGTGCTGCAAGCATGCAGTGCCGTTAATAAAGGTGTTCCGTGAAGCCTTGGCCTCTGTCTCTCATCGGATGCGTGTACTTCTCTACGTGTACCTTTCACGTTTGCGTATGAGAAGTCTCTACGCACGTGAAATTAAAACTGTCTAGTAGCTGCCGGGTAGTGATGGACGCACGGTAGTTGTAGCGCGTCCATCACGGGCCGTTTTCTTGCTATCGCATTCATTGCTTCGCCCTTGCGGCGAAACTGTGACTTTTTTTTTAAAGTATCATCGGGCCCCCATACTGGGTGGGCGGCCCTTGTGCAGCGGGTTCGGCAATAGCCGTTTCATTTCACTTACATCATTTGAAGAAGGCTGGTCCTCCAGCCGAAACTGTCACGGTAAAATAAATATTTGTTTTGTTTCTCATGTTGCACTACGAAGTTTTTCACAATATTTATTACAGTAGCGTGAAGTTCTCTATATCCCTTTCTATATATATATATATATATATACCGCACGGAGCCGTCCTTCTTCGCAACGAGAACGACAGGAGACGCCCACGGGCTGTTTGAGGGTCGAATAACATCGCGGCGAACCATGTCTTCGACTTGCTCGGTAATTACACGACGCTCTGTTGGCGACACGCGATATGGACGTTGCCGCAGTGGTGGTTGGGCGCCAGTGTCGATGTGATGCGTGACAGCAGACGTGCGGCCGAGAGAAGTTTGCGCTACATCGAACGAAGAACGAAATTCTTCCAAAAGGCATAGAAACTGGGAACGCCCGACCGACGTAAGGTGTTCAGCAATCGAGGAACCAAATAAATCAGCGGGTGACGAATCAGATGTGGAAACAGCACTGAGCGAATGGGAGTTGGCGCAGTGCGTGTCACCCGGTGCGTCCATAACTTGTGCGTCTTCGAGGGCTTCAGCTCTGCCGAGACATTCCCCTCGCACCAACCTAACAATGTACGGGATGGTTCGTAATAAAAATGTCGGTCTCGCCCTGAATGGCTTGCACGGTCGCAAATGGCACCAACAAGCCTTTTCTAGTGAAGACGTGGTCAGATGGAGAGAGGAGTGCAACGGCGTCGGCGAGACCGGTGCAGCAGACTGACACAGCCGTTGACGAGTTTGCAGGAAGTGTGGTGTCGTCTTGACGAGTACCTTGGTCGCAGCCGGTGGACTGTCCGCCGGCGTCAAATCTGAGAATGGTGAGAGCTCTATTTCGGCTGGCGCGCAACGAATTACGGCGGCGTTACGGGCGAGGAAAATCCCATCCCAGGATGACGTCATGAGAGCATGCGGTAATTATGATGAATGCGACGGCGTACAGAGCGTCCTGAATCATGACACGGGCTGTGCACACCGCTGTCGGGTGAATACTGTGAGCGCTGGCTGTACGGAGGGAGAGCCCGGAAAGTGGCGTCGTCACTTTTCGTAGTAGTCGGCTAAATTTAGCGTCCATAACGGAACGGCAGCTCCAGTGTCTACAAGGGCCGATGTGCGCACACCATCTACATACACGTTTACTACGTTTGATGGGCTTTGCTGAGGGCTTTGGCTGTTCGATAGCGTCGCAGCCCTTGCCTCTTGGACTGCGACGACTAGTTTTCGTGGTCTCGTGCGACCGGACGAGGTCGCATCGGTGACAGTGAGCGGCGTCGTGGGGACGGTGAACGACGGGTAGATGGACCTGGGCGTGACGTCGGTGACATAGGCGGCAGCGGGTCATAATACGGGCGGCAGGACTGGTTGGTGACGGCTGATCCGACTCGAGGCGGCTGCACGCGGTTGCAATAGCGGGCTACGTGACCGGCGCAACCGCACGCAAAGCAGATTCGGCGGTTGTCGGAAGTGCGCCATTGGTTTGCCGGGCTAGGTCCCATCCACGTGGCAGGACGCGAGGGACGGGGCGGCTGCTGAGATGACGACTGCATGGTGGGCTGCAGTCGGGGCGTATGGATGATGTCGGCGTACGCAGCCGGCACACTCGCTTCGAAGGCCTGAGGCCTGGTGACGGCTCCAGGGTATGTTAGCGGGGGCACCACAGGGAGCGCTGGGGGCGGCCTGGCTGCAACTTGTGCGTAACTGAGTGGCGCAGACGCCGGATGGGGCTGGTGGTATTCCGGCATAACCTCCGCGATTTCCTGCTCAATAGCCCGGCGTAGGGGAGGCAGCAGTGTGGTCGACGACTGTACAACATCCTGCGGGTGAGAGAAGGCCAGTAAGGAGAACTGGCGGGTAATTTCCTCCCGCACGAATGACTTGATTTCGGCGAGTAAGGCGGAGTGGTCCGACACGGCCGACAAGCCAGCGAGATCGGCGTCGCGTAATGGAGGTCGACGCGCCATCAGCCGCTGCCGGCGTAGCTCCTCGTAGCTTTGGCACAGCGTGATGACCTCTGCCACAGTGCGGGGTTTTTGGCGAGTAGCATGGTGAAGGCATCGTCGTCGATGCCTTTCATGACGTTCCGGATCTTGTCGGCTTCAGACATGGTTGCGTTGGCTTTCTTGCACAAGTCGAGCACGCCTTCAATGTAGCTCGTGAAAGACTCGCCGGACTGCTGGGCTCGTTCACGTAACCGCTGTTCGGCTTGGAGCTTGCGAACGGCAGGGCGGCCAAACACGTCGACGATGGCGGTCTTGAAAGCGGACCACGTAGCGAAATCGGATGCGTGGTTGTTGTACCACAGACTTGCCACACCCGCGTTGTATAAAACGAGGTTGCTCAGTTTGCCTGCCTCGTCCCATTTATTGGGGACGCTCACACGCTCGTAGATCGCGAGCCAGTCCTCGACGTCGGTGCCGTCCGCGCCGGTGAAGATAGGAGGGTCGCGGATGCGGGGGACACCCGGACATGGCGTCGGTGCAAGAGGAGGCGTTTGCTGGGCGGCGTCTTGAGTCATGGTAGCAGGCACGGTACGGGATCGAAGCTCCAAGGGCATCGAATGCGGACCGTAGTTGTTTTAAGGGCACAGCACCTCCACCAAATTGTCAAGACTTTATTGACGGGCCACTTAGCGACGGCGCACGGCAGTGACAGTCAAAGCGGGGCCGACTCTCTGCACAAGGGGCGTGCTGTCAGAGAAGGGAACGACCCACTGGAAGGCGCTCGAGAGGACGACCCATTACTGAGTAGAAAACGCTCCGCTACGATATATATATATATATATATATATATATATATATATATATATTATATATATATATACATGTAAATTTATATAATCGCCGGCGTGAGCTGTGTACCCCGTAGTTCTAGACCGACGCTTGTCCTTGCGTTATATGCTTCGACAGCAATGTATGCGTGTCTAATTTGCACTGTTTCCAAGATTCATTTCCAACTTTTCGGGTACAAGGCTTAGCAGACGTGGCTGAACAAACGGCTGCTCTCAAGAATAAGGAGGAAAACGTACAGTACCTGATACATGGACCTCAGCGTGAGCTGACACAACGCGATAGCCGATTCTACCGTTTATTTACTGCTTTCAGGACAGTGGGCAAGTAGCAATCGCGAGTTCTGATCGAAGCGGGCGATCGCGTCTGCATGGGCGCTACCATGTTGTTTCGTCACCACAATAATCGGCAGTTACCAATACATAATTAAATGCTTATAAAGTACGTGCGAATCGGTGATTAGCGTATGACGTATTGCTGTGGCGTAGCACGTGCCAAGCAAACGCAGTTTCTTAACGTTCTCCAAGTATAATGCAATGAAAAACAGAATTATGTTTGGCTGCGCAAGCATGTAGTTTGTTTGCACCTCGTAGCTTCCACCCTGCTGCAACCAGCTTGTAGATGAAAATATAGCTACAACCAAGTTCTGCTTCGCTTCAGCAACAATAAGCCAGTACAGATATCTGTGAGAGTTGCGAACGCTGGTTTCAGCGCGAGGTTCTGTCTCCGGAGTTTTGACGTCCTGTGTCCTATTTGTGGCTGTCTGTGTTTCACTCGAACCTCTATGCGCTGAGGATCAACCTAGAAACAACCTAACACCAAATAGCTAAAGCCTAGCAACCCTCTATAAGCAAACTAGAACGAACTGCATCACCTAGCTGAGGACTAGAAACAACCTAGAGGCAACCAGTTTATAGTCTTCAGGTTTCAAGTCTTGCGCGGCTTAATGCACGCTTCGCAATTTTTAACAAGAAGTGTTTGATGCTGGGTCCACCAGACTTCAGTGACGCATTTCCGTCTCAGAAATGACGTCGAAAAAATGCACGCGATTATATGGCAACGGAAAAAATTCCATCAACGGGAGTCGAACCCACGACCTCTCGGTTCGCAACAGATGCCGGACATCCTATCCACTGCGCCACGGTTACACACTCTGGATGCTTTACAAACGCGCCTTTCATATTCACACTTTCACAGTGCTCTCGGTCAGCGGGACGGCGTCGCCGTCCGTGTGCGCTGAATGACGTAATTCAATATGACCCTGACTCAGCGATTAACTCCTGCAACGCGTCGTTGCTAAGCGTTGGCGCTTTTCCAATTCGGCGCTTTTTCAATGGGAAAAGTGCAATTTCGTCAATGCCTTAACACACCGCGAGGTGGCGACTTTGCCCAAACCTCAGCCTTGCTCATAAGTTCCATCCATATTAAAAATAGCTCTGCGACACCTGGCTGTAACACCGCGTTCCCCGTTTACGCGCGCCCCGAGACAGATCGCGGCCCGGGTAGAGGGTAGACACGACGTGCGTTCGGTTTCCCTCTTGTCCGGCCGTGGTGTTCAATAACTCTTTAACATGCGCCGTGATGCCACATGCCCAAGTTCTGCGTCCAGTCAGCGACGCACTTCTGGCTGTGACACCGCTTTCCCTGATTACGCTCTTACCGTTAACTACTACAGCTACCACAAATGATTGTTTAATCACTGATCGTTAGTCATCGGGATGGAGATGTGCCACCGAGCGTCAACGTGGGTGACCACGCTATATATACATTGTGCAAGTTTCTTATATGAATGTAGTGTAAACATTCACCACCTTCTGTTAAGACACGCCTTGCTTTCGTGTTATACCGATTCCTAGGACGGAGCGATCTAGCATGTTTTTATAGGAGCTTGCTCCTTACGCTCGGGGCTTGTCCATCGCCGGAGTAGCCGCTAGTTCTCATTGCTCCCTCTAGCTTGGCTCAGCGCACGCTCGCGCGAAAGAGAAGTCTTCCTCCTCTTGTTATTTGAGCGCCTTGATGATGATATTAGCGCAGGTCAAACCACATATAGCATAGCCAACTGTGCACATGCGGCGCTCTCTCCACTCCGTGCGTGCTCTGTTTTGATCGGAACCGCTAGAGGACCACAACTGCGCGCTTCCTCTCTCTTTCGACAGTCGTCAGTCAGTGCGCTTCGATACTAATTACATCACGAAGAAGACAAGGCGGCGGAGCGGCGAGCACGCAAGCAGCGCGGGTTCGCCACCAAGACCCTGCGGTGAGAGCTCGCGAAGCCGCAGAGAGACGTCAGCGTCGTGCGGACCCCGAGATAGCAGAACGGAAGCGATGGCAAGAGAACCTCGAAAAGGTACGGGCGCGGGATGCAGCGGCCAAGTGCCGAAAGTGGTCGCTACCTGAATTTGGTGGCGCCGACGCGCGCTTCAAGCGCGATTTCCTCGACCGCACTTAGGCCACAGCTGCAAGGTCTGCGAACGTTTGTGCTTCGACAACAACCTGTCCACAATCGCTACTATAACAACGTGTCAGGTCTTTAAAAGACAGTAGAGGAATTGTGCGAGCATTCACGGTTTACCCGATTATCTCCGAGCAAGCTTCAAGCAAGCTTCTCTAACATCATTCGCCTCGTGTATTGCTGGAAATATTTTTATTGCAAAAGCAATTATATGGACAGTCCCCTCGGCTGGATTTTTGCCCGTCGCCGCGCCATGCCCGTATATATATATATATATATATAATATTTAATATTATATA
>NC_051184.2:111074148-111106283 GCF_013339695.2 Rhipicephalus sanguineus
TGAGACCAAGACGTCATTTGGGGGGACGTTGAAGTGCAATACACGAGCAGTGCTTTCAGTTTCCGCTAGTAATGCTAAAGACGAAATGTGCAAAATGCCTACATTGTTTGGCCGTAACTGGATGAATGAAATCAAAATCCGATGCATGAAGTTATGCAATGAAGGCACTGACAAAAGAGCTCATTGACTGACAATATCGCATGTTTTGAGCCGGTTACGGAGCGATAAGAGGTTTTAAGGCGAGCATTGGTGTTAAAGAAAACGCTTCACCTGTATTCTGTAAGGCGTGATCAGTGCGGTAGCGCTACGCGAACAAGTCGAGCAGGAATGGCAAACTTAGAAAAAGCTGGAGTCATTTACCGGGTGAGGTACTGTGTGTGGGCTACACCTTTGGTGATCGTGCCAAGAAAAATGGCAAGGAGCTTCGGCTATGTGGTGGACTACCGTGTTACGGTAAATCCTGCCATTGAGGTAGACCGTACCCGCTCCCTCGCAGAGGATATTTTTGCAACTTTACATGGTGAACAGTCTTTTCGGTTCTGGACTTGTCCAAGGCGTACTTACAGCTCGAATTGGACGACCGAGCACAAGAACTGCTCACTGTCAATACCCCCTGGGCTGTTCAGGTTCCGGCGCTTGCCATACGGCGTAGCCTGTGCACCGGCGGTGTTCCAGGCCGTGATGGATCAGATCCTACACGGCCTCTCAGGACAGCATGTTACTAGATGACGTTGTCATCGCAGGCACAGATGAAAGCATGCCACGACAGGTTGGAGCAGGTGCTCATACGCCTAAGAGAACATGGCATACGGGTCAACACTGATAAGTGTAAGTCTTCCAAAACGAATCAGATACCTGGGTCATGAAGTTGACCAGAATGGTTTGCCTCCCACGGCGGACAAAGTAGCTGCCATCAAGCAGGCGCCAAAACCGGACAGCGTGACTCACTCAAAGCCTTTTTGGGCTTGGTTAATTTCTACTCAATTTTGCCAAATCTGGCTACGGTTTTAGAGCCCCTGCATAACTGTTGCGTCGAGAAGCAGCATGGAATTGGTCACGCCAATGTGATGAGGCATTTAGAACCTGTAAGGAATGCTTACTAAATGAAAATGTGCTTGATTTTATGATGTCAGAAAGAAATACAGCTCACGTGTGACGCGTCCGAGTACGGTTGGTGGCTGTTTGTCGCATGTTGTGGGCGGCACAGATAAGCCAATAGCATTTGCGTCGCGATCACTATCACATGCGGAGCGTAGCTACAGCCAAATAGAAAAAGAAGCTTTGAGCATTGTGTTTGGTGTGAAGCGATTCCATAACTATTTGTATGGTCGAATTTTAAGGTTCTTACCGACCATCAATCTCTCATCGCGCTCTTCGACCCGAAAAGGAAAGCTAGTGCTGTAGCCACAGCTAGAGTACCCGATGGTTTGCTTTCCTAGCTAACTACAGCTATAAGATTGCACATAAGCCGGGCACGGCAAACAGCAACGCAGATGCTTTATCTAGACTGCCATTGCCCCAGACCTCTGAGCAAATGAAGAAATTTTTTATTTTGCTACTCTGGACGAACTACCTCTGACCGCAAAAGATATAGAGCGTGAAACAACGCGCGACAAGCTACTATCAGTAGTGCGCGGCATGATTTGGCACGGCTGCCGAAAGCTGTCGCTCAAGAACTGCAACCATTCTGGGTGCGACGTTTCGAACTCTCTGTAGATGCTGGTTGCGTTGTTTGGACGAATAATGTAGTTATTCCAAATAGTTTGCAGAGAGTTGTCATGAATCTGCTGCACGAACAACCCATCGAATCACAAAGATGAAAATGGTTGCAAGGTCAATGATTTGGTGGCCAGGAATTGATGATGCATTGGAAGAAACCGTGCTGAAATGCAGCGTTGGTCAAAGCGTACAAACCGCAGCACAGCTAGCCCTTTGAGCCCGTGGAAATGTGCGAACACCCATGGGAAGGTGCATCTTGATTTCGCCGAGAAGGAAGGTAAAATGTTCCTATTAGCATTGATGCTTACAGTAAGTGGCTAGAAGTTAAAGTATGTAGCACGACGACTGCTACTATGACAGTGGCAGTGGTTCGGTCTTTGCTTGCCGCGCACGGACTTCCTTTAGAAGTAGTAACAGATAACGGGCCGCAATTCCGGGCTGATGAATTCCAAAGCTTTCTAAAAGCGCAAGGTGTAAAGCACACGTTCACACCCCCGTACCACCCGCAGTCCACGGGGCGGTGGAGCGGGCGGTACAACTACTAAGACGGCCCTGCTTAAACAGCTGTTGAGGACGAAGAAAAAGGCAGTGCAAGAACACTTCAGCACAGAATAGATACTTCTGTTATGCTATCGCACAACGCTGCATACATTCACTGGAAAGACGCCGGCTGAACTGTTCTTGAGAATACAGTTGCGGACCAGGTTGTCTTTGGCGGCAGCCGCATCTGACAGGGCCATGACCGAGAAAGTAGAAAGGACGAAACAGTCAGCTGATAAGCGCAGAGCGAAGCCGCGATATTTTGGGGTTGGCGACCGTGTGTTGGTTCGTTCCGTGCGAGGAGAATCGGTGAAATGGCTGCCGGGAAAAGGTACGCGAGTGAAGTCTCCAACTACGTATTTGGACCGTGTTTTCGCGTTATTGGAAACCAAGTGCGTTTGTACATGCTGATCTTTACGACATTCTGTGCTCGACGACCGAACCCTACGTCGTGAAATATGCCTGCCTCACGCCTCACGCCTCCGAGGTCGCCTCTCGTCCGCTGCCTGTGGTGCAACTGGACCCTCAGGTTGCAAAGGCCGTCAGACCCGGGGTAACCGATAATAATAATGCATTCCTCTGAGACGGAGCAACCGGGAAAGGCGGCCTCCTGAGCGTTGGGGTTATGACAGTTTTTGATCTAGTGATGAAGGAAGTGCTGTGTTGCTATCTGTGTTACGGCGCGTGAAAGGCACACCGAAGAACAGGGTGTTAGAGACGTCACCATGTTACCGTACATGCGCGAGTGGCCTGTGGGCGTATATAGGCTGGCCTTGTTCTGTTCCCGGGTGGATCGTTGCTTTGTGCTGCAAGCAGCAGTGCCGTTAAATAGGTGTTCCGTGAAGCCTTGGCCTCTGTCTCTCATCGGATGCGTGTACTTCTCTACGTGTACCTTTCACGTTTGCGTATGAGAAGTCTCTACGCACGTGAAATTAAACTGTCTAGTAGCTGCCGGGTAGTGATGGACGCACGGTAGTTTAGCGCGTCCATCACGGGCCGTTTTCCTTGCTATCGCATTCATTGCTTCGCCCTTGCGGCGAAACTGTGACTTTTTTTTAAAGTATCATCGGGCCCCCATACTGGGTGGGCGGCCCTTGTGCAGGCGGTTCGGCAATAGCCGTTTCATTTCACTTACATCATTTGAAGAAGGCTGGTCCTCCAGCCGAAACTGTCACGGTAAAATAAATATTTGTTTTGTTTCTCATGTTGCACTACGAAGTTTTTCACAATATTTATTACAGTAGCGTGAAGTTCTCTATATCCCTTTCTATATATATATATATAATATATACCGCACGGAGCCGTCCTTCTTCGCAACGAGAACGACAGGAGACGCCCACGGGCTGTTTGAGGTCGAATAACATCGCGGCGAACCATTTCTTCGACTTGCTCGGTAATTACACGACGCTCTGTTGGCGACACGCGATATGGACGTTGCCGCAGTGGTGTTGGGCGCCAGTGTCGATGTGATGCGTGACAGCAGACGTGCGGCCGAGAGAAGTTTGCGCTACATCGAACGAAGAACGAAATTCTTCCAAAGGCATAGAAACTGGGAACGCCCGACCGACGTAAGGTGTTCAGCAATCGAGGAACCAAATAAATCAGCGGTGACGAATCAGATGTGGAAACAGCACTGAGCGAATGGGAGTTGGCGCAGTGCGTGTCACCCGGTGCGTCCATAACTTGTGCGTCTTCGAGGGCTTCAGCTCTGCCGAGACATTCCCCTCGCACCAACCTAAAATGTACGGGATGGGTTCGTAATAAAAATGTCGGTCTCGCCCTGAATGGCTTGCACGGTCGCAAATGGCACCAACAAGCCTTTTCTAGTGAAGACGTGTCAGATGGAGAGAGGAGTGCAACGGCGTCGGCGAGACCGGTGCAGCAGACTGACACAGCCGTTGACGAGTTTGCAGGAAGTGTGGTGTCGTCTTTGACGAGTACCTTGGTCGCAGCCGGTGGACTGTCCGCCGGCGTCAAATCTGAGAATGGTGAGAGCTCTATTTCGGCTGGCGCGCAACGAATTACGGCGGCGTTACGGGCGAGAAAATCCCATCCCAGGATGACGTCATGAGAGCATGCGTATTATGATGAATTCGACGGCGTACAGAGCGTCCTGAATCATGACACGGGCTGTGCACACCGCTGTCGGGTGAATACTGTGAGCGCTGGCTGTACGGAGGGAGAGCCCGGAAAGTGGCGTCGTCACTTTTCGTAGTAGTCGGCTAAATTTAGCGTCCATAACGGAAACGGCAGCTCCAGTGTCTACAAGGGCCGATGTGCGCACACCATCTACATACACGTTTACTACGTTTGATGGGCTTTGCTGAGGGCTTTGGCTGTTCGATAGCGTCGCAGCCCTTGCCTCTTGGACTGCGACGACTAGTTTTCGTGGTCTCGTGCGACCGGACGAGGTCGCATCGGTGACAGTGAGCGGCGTCGTGGGACGGTGAACGACGGGTAGATGGACCTGGGCGTGACGTCGGTGACATAGGCGGCAGCGGGTCATAATACGGGCGGCAGGACTGGTTGGTGACGGCTGATCCGACTCGAGGCGGCTGCACGCGGTTGCAATAGCGGGCTACGTGACCGGCGCAACCGCACGCAAAGCAGATTCGGCGGTTGTCGGAAGTGCGCCATTGGTTTGCCGGGCTAGGTCCCATCCACGTGGCAGGACGCGAGGGACGGGGCGGCTGCTGAGATGACGACTGCATGGTGGGCTGCAGTCGGGGCGTATGGATGATGTCGGCGTACGCAGCCGGCACACTCGCTTCGAAGGCCTGAGGCCTGGTGACGGCTCCAGGTATGTTAGCGGGGGCACCACAGGGAGCGCTGGGGGCGGCCTGGCTGCAACTTGTGCGTAACTGAGTGGCGCAGACGCCGGAGGTGGCTGGTGGTATTCCGGCATAACCTCCGCGATTTTCCTGCTCAATAGCCCGGCGTAGGGAGGCAGCAGTGTGGTCGACGACTGTACAACATCCTGCGGGTGAGAGAAGGCAGTAAGAGAGAACTGGCGGGCAATTTCCTCCCGCTCGAATGACTTGATTTCGGCGAGTAAGGCGGAGTGGTCCGACACGGCCGACAAGCCAGCGAGATCGGCGTCGCGTAATGGAGGTCGACGCGCCATCAGCCGCTGCCGGCGTAGCTCCTCGTTGCTTTGGCACAGCGTGATGACCTCTGCCACAGTGCGAGGGTTTTTGGCGAGTAGCATGGTGAAGCCATCGTCGTCGATGCCTTTCATGACGTTCCGGATCTTGTCGGCTTCAGACATGGTTGCGTTGGCTTTCTTGCACAAGTCGAGCACGTCTTCAATGTAGCTCGTGAAAGACTCGCCGGACTGCTGGGCTCGTTCACGTAACCGCTGTTCGGCTTGGAGCTTGCGAACGGCAGGGCGGCCAAACACGTCGATGATGGCGGTCTTGAAAGCGGACCACGTAGCGAAATCGGATGCGTGGTTGTTGTACCACAGACTTGCCACACCCGCGTGGTATAAAACGAGGTTGCTCAGTTTGCCTCCCTCGTCCCATTTATTGGGGACGCTCACACGCTCGTAGATCGCGAGCCAGTCCTCGACGTCGGTGTCATCCGCGCCGGTGAAGATAGGAGGGTCGCGGATGCGGGGGACACCCGGACATGGCGTCGGTGCAAGAGGAGGCGTTTGCTGGGCGGCGTCTTGAGTCATGGTAGCAGGCACGGTACGGGATCGAAGCTCCAAGGGCATCGAATGCGGACCGTAGTTGTTTAAAGGGCACAGCACCTCCAACAAATTGTCAAGACGTTTATTAACGGGCACTCAGCGACGGCGCACGGCAGTGACAGTCAAAGCGGAGCCGACTCTCTGCACGAGGGGCGTGCTGTCAGAGAAGAGAACGACCCACTGGAAGGCGCTCGAGAGGACGACCCATTACTGAGTAGGAACGCTTCGCTACAATATATATATATATATATAGATATATAAATATATATGTAAATTTATATATATCGCCGGCGTGAGCTGTGTACCCCGTCAGTTCTAGACCGACGCTTGTCCTTGCGTTATATTTGCGTCCTGATGCTTCGACAGCAATGTATGCGTGTCTAATTTGCACTGTTTACAAGATTCATTTCCAACTTTTCGGGTACAAGGCTTCGCAGACGTGGCTGAACAAACGGCTACTCTCAAGAATAAGGAGAAAACGTACAGTACCTGATACATGGACCTCAGCGTGAGCTGGCACAACGCGATAGCCGATTCCACCGTTTATTTACTGCTTTCAGGAGAGTGGGCAAGTAGCAAACGTGAGTTCGGATCGAAGCGGGCGATCGCGTCTGCATGGGCGCTGCCATGTTGTTTCGTCACCACAATAATCGGCAGTTACCAATACAATAATTAAATCCTTATAAAGTTCGTGCGAATCGTCATTAGCGTATGACGTATTGCCGTGGCGTAGCACGTGCCAAGCAAACGCAGTTTTCTTAACGTTCTCCAAGTATAATGCAATGAAAAAAAGATTTATGTTTTGCTGCGCAAGCATGTAGTTTGTTTGCACCTCGTAGCTTCCACCCTGCTGCAACCAGCTTGTACAACCAAGTTCTGCTTCGCTTCAGCAACAACAAGCAGTACAGATATCTGTGAGAGGTGCGAACGCTTGGTTTCAGCGCGAGGTTCTGTCTCCGGGGTTTGACATCTGTGTCCTATCTGTGGCTGTCTGTGGTTTAATTCGAAACTCTATGCGCTGAGGATCAACCTAGAAACACCTAACACCAAATAGCTAAAGCCTAGCAACCCTCTATAAGCAAACTAGAACGAACTGCATCACCTAGCTGAGGACTCGAAACAACCTAGAGGCAACCAATTATAGTCTTCAGGTTTTCAAGTCTTGCGCGGCTTAATGCACGCTTCGCAATTTTTAACAAGAAAGGTTTGATGCTGGGGTCCACCAAGACTTCAGTGACGCATTTCCGTCTCAGAAATGACGTCGAAAAAATGCACGCGATTATATGCAAAGGAAAAAATTCCATCAACGGGAGTCAAACCCACGACCTCTCGGTTCGCAACAGATGCCGGACATCCTATCCACTGCGCCACGGTACACACTCTGGATGCTTTACAAACGCGCCTTTCTATCTATAACTTTCACAGTGCTCTCGGCCAGCGGGACGGCGTCGCCGTCCGTGTGCGCTGAAATGACGTAATTCAATATGACCCTGGACTCAGCGATTAACTCCTGCAACGCGTCGTTGCTAAGCGTTGGCGCTTTTCCAATTCGGCGCTTTTTCAATGGGAAAAGTGCAATTTCGTTAACGCCTTAACACACCGCGAGGTGGCGACTTTGGCCCAACCTCAGCCTTGCTCATAAGTTCCATCCATATTAAAAATAGCTCTGCGACACCTGGCTGTAACACCGCGTTCCCCGTTTACGCGCACCCCGAGACAGATCGCGGCCCGGGTAGAAGGTAGACACGACGTGCGTTGGGTTTCCCTCTTGTCCGGCCGTGGTGTTCAATAACTATTAACATGCGCCCGTGATGCCACATGCCCAAGTTCTGCGTCCAGTCAGCGACGCACTTCTGGCTGTGACACCGCTTTCCCTGATTACGCTCTTACCGTTAACTACTACAGCTACCACAAATGTTTGTTTAATCACTGATCGTTAGTCATCGGGATGGAGATGTGCCACCGAGCGTCAACGTGGGTGACCACGCTATATATACATTGTGCAAGTTTTTTATATGAATGTAGTGTAAACATTCACCACCTTCTGTTAAGACACGCCTTGCTTTCGTGTTGTACCGATTCCTATGACGGAGCGATCTAGCATGTTTTTTTAGGAGCTTGCTCCTTACGCTCGGGGCTTGTCCATCGCCGGAGTAGCCGCTAGTTCTCACTGCTCCCGCTAGCTTGGCTCAGCGCACGCTCGCGCGAAAGAGAAGTCTTCCTCCTCTTGTTATTTCAGCGCCTTGATGATGATATTAGCGCAGGTAAAACCACATATAGCATAGCCAACTGTAGCATGCGGCGCTCTGTCCACTCCGGCGCGTGCTCTATTTTGATCGGAAACCGCTAGAGGACCACAACTGCGCGCTTCCTCTCTCTTTCGACAGTCGTCAGTCAGTGCGCTTCGATACTAATTACATCAACGAAGAAGACAAGGCGGCGGAGCAGCGGGCACGCAAGCAGCGCGGGTTCGCTACCAAGACCCTGCGGTGAGAGCTCGCGAGGCCGCAGAGAGACGTCAGCGTCGTGCGGACCCCGAGATAGCAGAACGGAAGCGATGGCAAGAGAACCTCGAAGAGGTACGGGCGCGGGATGCAGCGGCCAAGTGCCGAAAGTGGTCGCTACCTGAATTTGGTGGCGCCGACGCGCGCTTCAAGCGCGATTTCCTCGACCACACTTTAGGCCACAGCTGCAAGGTCTGCGAACGTTTGTGCTTCGACAACAACCTGTCCACAATCGCTACTATAACAACGTGTCAGGTCTTTAAAAGACAGTAGAGGAATTGTGCGGAGCATTCACGTTTACCCGATTATCTCCGAGCAAGCTTCAAGCAAGCTTCTCTAACATCATTCGCCTCGTGTATTGGTGGAAATATTTTTATTGCAAAATCAATTATATGCCATGCACCGTATATGCACCGTATATGCATAGGTATACAAATATATATATATATATATATATATATATATATATATATATATATATATAATCAATGTCCCAAAGAAAATTAATTCAGAAAAATGTTTCCGAAGCGCAGAATCGAACCAGCGACCTCTCGTTCCGCACTACGCTAGAAAGCGCAGAACCTTCAGGTACCTAACGGCGAGCGTTATATACACACCCTTTACCGCTGGCAGGACTCAGAGACGGCAGGCGCTTATAAGCGTTTCTTCATTACCAGCTAGATGGCGCTAGACGCGCGACGGGCGGATTTAAAAGTCGTCGGCAAGCTCGCTCGCTTCTTCTTATATTTGCACAGGGAGAACCTTGCCCTTCTGCTGTCTGCTCGCGCGGTTTTCTCGTGGTGAGGGGAAGAGGGATGTTTCGAGCTTTCACCGTGATGTTCGCGCTCATGTTACAGATCGTACGAAAGTCACTCGAGCTCAAGGGACACCGCTAAACGAACAAACAGAAGATGAGCGCGAACTATCAAGTGTCACAGCTCGACACTTTAAGCACGCTAGTTTCCTTCGCTGCTTCGGCCGCCTTTGCAACAGGAGCGCTGTTCAAACTGAGAGTATCCATTAGCGAGCCTCACTTCGTATAGCATTATTTTCTTGCTATCGCATTCATTCCTTCGCCCTTGCGGCGAAACTGTGACTTTTTAGGGGCGAAGCTCGTTATGCCGTGGGTCTGTCCATCCTCTGTTTGTAGAGTTGTAGTAGCCACCTCTAGCTCGTGAGAAGCGCGCGTTCTGGTATGCAGTAGAAGAAGAAGACGACGTTGACGAGTGAGACTCTCGTGCGTGTTCGCCTGTGTGACATTCTTTTTTCTTTACTGCGCGCGTTCCGCTATGCAGTAGAAGAAGAAGACGACATTGACGAGTGACACTCTCGTTGCGTGTTCGCCTGTGTGGCGTTCTTTCTTCTTTGCTACGTCTCGTGTTTTCAACGACACCCGAAGACAACATTTCAGAAGTAACGCGCCATGAGGCTCCCTCTTGGCACGCTTTCTCTTTAGCTCGGAGTCGCCAGATGGAAGACAAGGCTGCAGAACGGAGGGCACGGAAGGCGGCGGCAGCGCGCGCTCGCAGACAGAATCCTGAGGTGAGTGCCCGCGAGGCCGAAGCTTCACGTCGACGCCGCAAAGAAGATTCCGCCGTTCGAACCCGCGAACCGAAGCTGCTCGACAAGCTGCACGGCTGCGGCGAGAAGACCCCGCCGTTCGAGCCCGCGAGGCTGAAGCTGCTTGACAAGCTGCACGGCTGCGGCGCGAAGACCTCGCCGTTCGAGCCCGCTAGGCTGAAGCTGCTCGACAAGCTGCACGGCTGCGGCGCAAATCGGATCTTCAAAATGTGAAGGACCATGAAGCGGCGAGAAAGCGCGCGTACCGGCAGGCAGATCCCGAGGTTGTGCGAGCACGTGAAGTGGCTGCAAAACGCATCAGCCGGGCTCTGCCCGAAGGCGCCGACGCGCGCTTCGAGTGGGACTTCCTTGATAACAGTTTCGGCCATTGTTGCGGTGTGTGCAACAGATTGTGGTTCTCAAACAATCTATAGTCGGGTACAACTTTAGAAAAAAGCAGCATTTGCACCTCAAAGGCGGATGCACACGCGCTTCCACCAATGGGCGCGCGCTCTAGAGTGACGTCACGAGCCTTACGGCCGGTGACTCCGCTCAAGGAGAAGAAGCGGGACTATTTCTTTGCCGCGGAGGCAATCGGCTGCCGCGCTTCGGTCATATGGGCGGGGCCTCTCCTTTTTTCTAAAGTTGTACCCGACTATAGTCGAAATATCTTCCATCAAGAAGGACCACGCTCGCGCTAATGCCATCGCCGTGCTGCAGCGCGAGTTCGCTTCGCCCCACTCATCATCATTCACCACGTGGATATGCTGTGATTTTTTCCCTTTATCTCACACCTTCCCTCTCGCCTTCAATTCCAAACAGCCCCACATTAAGGTCGTAGTATTTGGGCCCTGGACCATGAGCGGGGCCGTTGGCAAGCTGAGGCTCTCAGAAACAACTCAAGGGGCGGTGGTCTGCAGCGCAACTTATGCTGTTCTTGAGCTAAACTCCATCTGGCGCTTCTGCAGGCTCACTCTCCCGATTCAGTAACAGTCCCGTGCGAAAGCGGGCAGCGTTTTAGTAGTAGTCTAGTCCTTGCCGCGGCGCCTGCTCGTAACAATCGAGAGTTTATTATAAGGTTTCGTGCTTCTTACGTAAGATAGCTATTATGCTTGGCGTAGTCGAAGGGTCTTTCAAGGTAAACGCATAATCTGAGCAAAAAATTATCGAACAAACTCGCGTCACAGTTACCGCTGAAATGTAAGACCAGTGTTTCGTCGCGCCTCTCAATTCGGCTCCATTGACACCCATTGCCTACGGCCTCTAGGGTGTACAGCGATGTTGGGAACAGCTTACTGCTTTCCGAAAGTTGAGCAAACATTGCTGTAAATCAATAGCAATTACCTTGGAAAACAAGAAGCAGAAGAAAGGAAGATAAACATTTATTGGGCGAGTGAGTTTCACTCCATTACAGGCCCTGGACCACGTCACGGCCATCACATTGTCTGTGCCCAGACCACGCAGGGCCAGGGCACATGCACCCCGGTTCACACAGCGAATCTGTGTGTCCAGATCCTGCAACGCATAGAGGGCTTCGCAATCCTCCCATGTTCTGATGGCGGCGCTGCCCCTGCGGGGGAGGATCGGTAGGGCACCCAAAGAGAATGTGGTCTAAGCTGGCGGTCGACTCTCCACAGAGAGTGCACACCGGAGAAATGGGGCGCAAGTGAGATATGACTTCACGGATGGGAAGAGTTTAGCAAGACGGCTTACCAAAGACACGTAATAGAACGCATAGTATTTTAAATGAAACAACATACCTCTAATCTAGCTTGTATTGCTATATTGCATTTTAACATCTAGCGCACCTCACAAGGAAAGAGTGCAAACCGGCGAAAACAGCGCCTGTCTTCTTTCGTAGTCACTTGGTGCGTGTCCTTTTTTCTGCGCTAAATGGTAAAAACACTCTATATGAGGCGCCGGCGAGCTTTTCAGGCGAACGGCCGAATTTCAAGAAGCCGACACCACGGGGGCCGCATGGAAAAGCGGGGTGGGGGCTGGGGTGGTGGTTGCAGGCGAAGATTAAAAATTCCGCGAACTGACAATAGTGTAGAAAATTGACTAGAAATCTTGTTTATGTTTACCACGCTTGTCACAAGGTCGCAATTTACAATCGCAGGTTACAAGCAAAACGCAAAAAAACTCCTTCATTGTGGCCTTTGATGTTGAACATTCTTAGCCAACTCGCAAATATCTACATCAAGGTTGCTCCCCAAGAGATGCAGTTTGTGGGAGCGCAAGTTTGATTTCCTGAACTTCATTCTCGAGAAAGTATGTTCACAGACATATGCACAGCCGAACACTGTTATACAGGCTGCCGCTAGTCTCTCCAAACTCGAAAACATTGAGCCAGCGTAAAACTCCCCCATGGCTTACGCATCAAATACCTCTTTCAGCTGATCGTCTATCTGCAGACCAGCCAGTTCGAACTGGTATATATTCCCGCATTAAAATGATTCTGAATGAAGATGATGTTACTCGAAAGTTTCTGAAAATCAGACAACCTACTTGGAACTCCTCCTTTAAACCCTGTAATACTTGACACAGTTTTTCTGTGGGGAGCGGTGTGCTAGTATCTCCCGCAAAACATTTGCAGCAAGGGCGTGACAAAGGTTGGGCTCACAAGCCTGCTGTTGGAAAATGTCCAGCTTCAGCTTAAAAGCCTTAACGTCGTCGAGCATGCCGGACAGGAGTTTTCCTTTTCTTTCGATGGAGGTCCTTTCCTGAGCTATATTCCATTCCACACATCAGGTGCAACGTTGTGGAGGCTAACGAGACTTGTTGCATTAGATGCATTCGCATTGAGAAATAAGTAAACGTTCTCAACGGCCAGAACATTTCGTTTTTACAGTGATCGGTATTTGTCAGGCTTGTTCTGTGCCTTAGAAAGAAACAAACGCCGTTTTACGTCTGCTCTTATGCAGCTGGATCGCTCAGAGCTTACACGGTCTGGTTTTAAAGACGATAGCCTTTCTTTGGATACTTAAACGGAGAAATTTTGGTCTGTCTGTCTTACTGTTTGTCGGCACGTCACTCGATTCAGCCACTCGGCCAAAGTTGAACCACTTGCCCAACGGTCAGCCACCTTGAACTGGTACGGCTGTTCATACTTGTGAACGTTGTCAATCAAAAATAAATATCACGCATATCTGAGGCGCAGCATCACTTGTAAGTATTAGGTGGTGTGTTTCTTTAATAGAAAATGCATACATACGTAATTCTAAAGACCCTAGTTTCTTAAGCTGCGATGAAAATGCGACTGCGCTGAAACTTGGCTTCCTCCGTGCACTCTGCACGAGCTCATTGTTGTGTTTCGGTTTCTGTTCTGTATTGCACTGTACGAATGCCATGGGGCGCCGCTCTGGCATTCCTGTTTTACCCACGCGACGTGTAAATAAAATAGTGTGTGGGGAGTACTCGTTGAGTGCGGACATTTCTTCTGCTTCAGCGCTTCGCGCCAAACCGCGTGTTCGGGCTGGCTGGCGTCCCTGCCGGTCGCGTTGGTCACCGCCGGTCTTTGCCTGCTGCTGCGCCGGGACTACCAGCCCGCATCACAGCACTCATGTTTCTCGACGTATTGCCAGATGGCGTCCATATCTCACGCAGCGCCTCTTCTATGGTCTTTAGACGACATTTGCAGCGAAGCACGCAGATACGCGGCAAATTTTTTGGTATTTCATTTGCAGCCGATTTCGACGCGTCCCGCGCCGGCAACTGCTCGGCTCGTGCCAGCGTTTACAACGACAAAAGCCGACCACGAGACGAGCAGAGTTATAGATTTTCCTGACCGGATTTCATAGCTTCGACTGCGTTGCACCTGATGCGTGAATGGGAGTAAAGTATTCCCAGCGTTCTTCCCCTCTTTGGAACCTGTTCAAAGAAATGAAGTAAAGACGCTATTTGTCTAAGTGAGAAGATGGCGGACAAGGCCTGCTGGTAGCAATCTTTCTTTGTTGGTATCTGACTCCTTCTGATGTCACCTGTCATGTCAGCCATCAGATAAAATTGACAAGGGGAGGTCATTCTGACGACGTGCCGGAGGCCGCATAATACTGCCCCGCTAGCCGTATGCGAAACGCGGGCCGCAGGTTGATCGACCCCTGCTCTACATGGTTCATAATTTTTTATACTTGGCGGCCACTTTCTGTAGCCACGTAGCCAACACTGCGGAGTCTAAGCGCACACTTTTAGATGCGAAGTATCTTATGGCGGAGTTCAATCCGGTGGTGGTGGTGGTGGTGTGCGGCGTGACCACCCTTACTGTGCATGCACATAACCTCTCCCCTCCCCGTCTCCACTTCCCCTCACCCCATTCCCCCTGTCCACTTTCCCTCTACACTTTTTCTCTCCAATTTCCCTCTCCCTTCCCCCTTTCCACTCTTCCTCTGAAACGCGGGCTAGACATGCCGAAATTATCTCCTGCGCAACGCCGCGATGAGCACCAGCGCATGCGCGTCCCCTCACCCTCTCTCTCCTCTCCCATGCTGCCCTCCTCTCGCATGCCTGCCGACTGCGTTGCCCGCTCGCCCTGTGAGCATTAACGGCCAGGCTAGAGGGAAGACAAGACGCGCGTAGCATTCCTCTTCGCGTTCCACGACGCGAGGACAGTAGCATGCCCAAAGAACGCCAACGGAACGCCATCGTGCGAGTGCACCGACTTCGCATCGCCTCATGATCCCCTTTAGCGGGAAATGGTGTAATTTTATTTCAATACGCTGCTGCGTGTGGACCTCGAAATTAAACCCTTGTTGATTACGAAGAAGAAAAGGGAGCGTGCATGTTTGGGCATGCTCGTATTTCATGTTTCACTTTTTGAGCGCACAAATGAACAAGGACGAAGTGGCCGCGTCGCTTTTCATCCTTGTTCATTTCTGCGCTCAAAAAGTGAAAACAAAGCATAATCACAATTGCTTTAAACAGCGAAGCTGTTCAGCAAATCTTTGCTTGTTCAACCCGTACCAAAAAATTCGGCATATCCCGCGCCATGTGGGAATCCGTTTCATGCAAAGCAGATAGCGAGTGTTTGTATGCTGTGTTTTATGTGTTTGAGCCAAGCGTTACGAGGTGGATCGACGTGTTTTTGTAAGCATGGTAGTTGCGTGCGCATCGTGGGCTTGCCAGGCACGCCGACAACACTGGCCTTTAAAGGGTAACTTGTGGCGTGACGCAACTTTAGTACTCACGTTAGAGCACATACGTCAGTATGTGCTCTAACGTGAGTACTAAACAATTCAGTTGGCACTCAGCGCTGGTCCTGTGTAATTCCTAGTCTGTGTCTACGTCGCGCTGTTTTTTCACCATGGATTCGTACCAACTAGCTCGCATCAAATCGCTCATAACTTGTCGGTTTTCACTCCGTTCTTACCTTGTGTTGTGCGCTAGATGCTAAAATGGAATATATAGCAACATTACCAAGCTTATGTTGTTTCATTCAGAACACTATGACATCTATTACGGGTCGGAGGAAAGCCGTCTTACTACGCTAGAATATGAACTTGTGAATTTGTGTCATTTAACGTATTCTTTTCGTTACGAAAACTGTTGTCGATTTAGAGAACTCCCTCTTCCTTTTGGGGACAGTAGTAAAAGCCAAATTCGAGCGTGAAAGTCTGTCCATGGAGCCGAAGAGTAAGAGTGGCACAAGGCTGGTCTTCCATTTCAGCAATAATTGTGGCGCAGGCTTCTTGGATAACGTTTCGCTCAGGTTATGTATTTATTATGAAAGTCCGCTCGTCTATGACGAACAGCGAAGCTATTTCCCTTAAGAAACGCGAAACATTATTTAAAGCCCTCAACAATTTTGAGCACGCGCTTCGACAAGGCTGCGACTACCACTAGAAACGCTACCCTCTTGCACACAGGACTGTTACTCAATCGGGGCACTTGGGCTGCAGAAACGGCATGTGCAGCTTAGCAGGGCAGCAGAAGTTGCGCTGCAGATTTTCGCTCGCCTTGTGTTATTTCTGAGAGCCTCAAGTTGCCAACGGCTTCGGTGCCACGGTCCAGTGCTCAAATATTAAGACCTTTACGCGGGGCTTTCCGACATTGAAGGCGAGAGGGAAGGCGTGAGACAAAGGAAAAATACAGGATAACTTACCCTATCGGGTAAATGGAGGCAAGAGTCACTATGGTCGCTAATCTGTAGTAGCAATGTTGGCTGTAGCGATGTTGAACTTTAACTTGGCTTCAACCTGGCTGTAAGGATGTTGAACGTTTGCTTTAACTTGGCTTGAACTTTGCTGTAGCGATGTTGAACTTTTGCTTAATCTTGGCAGAAACGATCTTGAAGTTATGCTTGGACCTGGCTTGCGCTTGGCTGCAAAGACGTTGCACTTTTGCTTTGACTGAGGTTTGAACTTGGCTGTAGTGATGTTGGGAAAAAACATCCCCACCATATACACGAAGTGTATGATGTTAGAGAAGCTGGCTCGGAGATAATCGGGTAAACCGTGAATGCTCCGCACATTTCCTCTTCTGTCTTTTAAAGACCTGACACGTTGTTATAGTAGCGATTGTGGTCAGGGTGGTGTCGAAGCACAAACGTTCGAAGAACTTGCAGCTGTGGCTTAACGTGTGGTCGAGGAAATCGCGCTTGAAGCGCGCGTCGACGCCACCAAGTTCAGGTAGCGACCGCTTTCGGCGCTTGGCCGCTGCATCCCGCGCCCGTACCTCTTCGAGGTTCTCTTGCCATCGATTCCGTGCTGCTTCGGCTTCGCGGGCTTGTATCTCGTGGTCCGCACGACGCTGACGTCTCTCTGCGGCCTCGCGAGCTCTCACCGCAGGGTTTTGGTAGCGAGCCCGCACTGCTGCTGCCTTGCGAGCCCTCTGCTCCGCCGCCTTGTCTTCTTCGTTGATGTTATTAGTATCGAAGCGCACTGGCTGACGACTATCGAAAGAGAGAGGAAGCGTGGAGTTGTGGCCCTCTAGCGGTTTTCGATCAAAATAGAGCACGCGCCGGAGTGGAGAGAGCGCCGCATGCTGCAGTTGGCTATGCTATATATGGTTTTACCTGCGTTAATAGCTTCATCAAGGCGCTCAAATGACAAGAGGAAGAAGTCTTCTTATTCGCGCGAGCGTGCGTTGAGCCAAGCTAACGGTAGCAATGAGAACTAGCGGCTACTACGGCGATTGATATCCCCGAGCGTAAGGAGCAAGCACCTAAAAAGCATGCTTGATCGCTCCGCATAGGAATCGGTATAACAGAAAAGCAAGGCGCGTCTTAACAGAAGGTGGTGAGTGTTTACAGTACATTCATAAAGAGAACTTGCACAATGTATATATAGCGTGGATGCACCCACGTTGACGCTTGGTGGCACATCTCCATCCCGATGACTAACGATCAGTGATTAAACAAACATTTGTGGTAGCTGTAGTATTAACGGTAAAAGCGTAATGAGGGAAAGCGGTGTGACAGCCAGAAGTGCGTCGCTGACTGGACGCAGAACTGGGGCATGTGGCATCACGGCGCATGTTAAAGACTTATTGAACACCACGGCCGGACTAGTGGGAAAGCCAACGCACGTCGTGTCTACCCTCTTCCCGGGCCGCGATCTTTGTCGGGGCAAGCGTAAACGGGGAACGCGGTGTTACAGCCAGGCGTCCCAGAGCTATTTTTAATATGGATGGAAGCTATGAGCGAGGCCGTGGTTTGGCCAAAGTTGCCACCTCACGAAATTGCACTTTTCCCATTGAAAAAGCGCCGACGCTTAGCAACGACGCGTTGCAGGAGTTAATCGCTGAGGCCAGAGTCATAATGAATTACGTCATTTTAGCGCAGACGGACAGCGACACCGTCCCGCTGACCGAGAGCACTGTGAAAGTGTGAGATATCAAAGGCGCGTTTAAAAAGCATCCAGGGTGTGTAACCGTGGCGCAGTGGATAGGATGTCCGGCATCTGTTGCGAACCGAGAGGTCGTGGATTTGACTCCCGTTGATGGAATTTTTTCCTTTGCCATATAATCGCGCGCATTTTTTCGACGTCATTTCTGAGACGGAAATGCGTCACTGAAGTCTTGGTGGACCCCAGCATCAAAGACGTTCTTGTTAAAAATTGCGAAGCGTGCATTAAGCCGCGCAAGACTTGAAACCTGAAGACTATAAACTGGTTGCCTCTAGGTTGTTTCTAGTCCTCAGCTAGGTGATGCAGTTCGTTGCTAGTTTGCTTATAGAGGGTTGCTAGGCTTTAGCTATTTGGTGTTAGGTTGTTTCTAGGTTGATCCTCAGCGCATAGACGTTCGAATTAAACCACAGACAGCCACAGATAGGACACAGATGTCAAAACCCCGGAGACAGAACCTCGCGCTGAAACCAAGCGTTCGCACCTCTCACAGATGTCTGTACTGCTTATTGTTGCTGAAGCGAAGCAGAACTTGGCTGTAGCTATATTCCATCTCACAAGCTGGTTGCAGGAGGGTGGAAGCTATGAGGTGCAAACAAACCACATGCTTGCGCAGCAAAACATAACTATGTTTTTCATTGCATTATAATTGGAGAACGTTAAGAAAAATGCGTTTGATTGGCACGTGCTACGCTACAGCAACACGTCATACGCTAATCACGATTCGCACGTACTTTATAAACATTTATTTATTGTATTGGTAACTGCCGATTATTGTGGTGACGAAACAACATGGCAGCGCCCATGCAGACGTGATCGCCCGCTTCGATGAGAACTCGCGATTGCTACTTGCCCACTCCCCTGAAAGCAATAATAAACGGTGGCATCAGCTATCGCTTTGTGTCAGCTCACGCTGAGGTTCAAATATCAGGTACGTTTTCTCCTTATTCTCGAGAGTAGCCGTTTGTTCAGCCACGTCTGTTAAGCCTTTTACCCGAAAATTTCAAAATGAATCTTGGAAACAGTGCAAAATGAAAACGAAGACCTTGATGTCGAAGCATCAGGACGCAAATATAACGCAAAGACAAGCGTCGGTTTAGAACTTACGGGGTACACAGCTCACGCCGGCGATATATATAAATGTGTATGTATATATATATATATATATATATATATATATATATATATATATATATATATATATATATACGGCGACGGCAAAAACCATCCAAGAGCGTCAATATACTGGCTATCGCTAAAGTAAGCGGAAAAGCGGTGATTGAGTCCTTAAAAATAACGGCGAAAGAAAGCAAAACACGAGCATCGGGCAAAGCATCGAAACAACGTGCGCACTCAAAACGAGGTGATCGATGTCTTGAATCGATTTGCTGGGAGCCCCGAGGGATCTCGGAACGCTTTGGGAACGCTTGAGTCCTATGAGAAGTGTGTATGCCAACTGCTGGTGAATCGCGGGCAAACTATAGAATTTAAAATGTAGAGCCTTTTTTAGCAAACCTCTGGCACTTTGGTCGTTTGTCTACGTATCTGCCTATCTGTCTAGCCGCCTACGTCTGGCCGCTCTCCTGATCATGCGGTAACCTCCGTAACCTATAATATACTAAAATTGGCATTGCGGGGGATCAGTGTATGACCACGGCCGCTAAATGAAAAAGAGGTGCGGCCTGCCGAACGCTCTTTTGCGCTGGTGACAGCGCTAGTTCTTGCTCCCGCCGCCGCAGCGCTGCACAACGGTAAAGAAAACCAGCTCGCACAGGCGGCCAGCCGGCTGCGCGCATTCGTTTTAGTGGCCCTTACAGTCGCTTCACGTTGACCTGTGATTGCATTTCGGCTTTTTATGTGCAAGACACGCCAGATGACGTATCAGTGTGGTTTCCTTTTGCGGTTATTGCCACTATACGCGAGAAGGGCGTGCTCCCATGAAGACACACCTATAAGCGTGTTGTAGAGCGCCGCTGCCATTAGATAGATGGATGAACGTAAAATTTTGTTGACCAATCGTTCTTTTTTTTTTTATTCTACTGGGAAGAAAAGTGGTCCACTGCTGTTCGTTGATGTCCTCAGTCGTTTGAATGCTCAAGCTTTTGTTATCTGCGTGGACGACTTCCTCATTACGGGGGCTTTTTTAGAGATGCGCGATTACTTTCTGCTCTTCAAAATAAACTAGCGTGGCATGGAATATCTCCCACGTACACACTTGCTAACTCTGGTGTATATCTGCTTCGCATTGCACTAATAAGTGCTATTTTTAAATGACACCAGATTCCAACATGAGTTGTTACCATTGAACTACATGCTGAAACACAGTAAATGCAAACGTCTTGCCTACATATTGTACTCACGTCCTTGAGAAACAGGGCAGATGAAAAAATTCGGCAGATCCCACGTACCATGGGAGTCGATGTTATGCGAAGCATGCGGCTGGTAGGTGACTGTCGCGTAACCTTTTTTTACTGAGCGACACGTTACAAAATGACGCGAAAGATTTGTATAAATTTTATTCGCACATTTATATATGTTGAAGAGCCGCATATGTGTTATATAACCAGTTGTTTACGGTTGGGTAACGCTGCCAATGGCAACGTGGGTATTACCAACACCAGAAGCGGTAAGCTGTTATGTAGTGCTTATACGTGTCCCAAGAACGCACGCACGTTTCAGGAACCCGTGTGCATGTGTGCAAGAAGTTCTTGACAGTTCTTGAACAAAGGCATCACCGTGATCAGTGAGCACCAGCAGCTGTCACGACTTGTTATAGGATCCGGTCGTGATCGTGGTGACGAGGGGTCCATGTGTAGTGAAGTATGTGGTACAGTTGAGCTGTTGGAATTCGTGGATGCCTCGGTCATTTCGTCGACAAATTGTCTGTCGACAGAGTCGGCGACATGTCGGAACCTGAAGCCACCCTTCGCGTTGGTGAGGTATAGGCCGTCGAGGCTGGTAGGCCTGGATAGTGCTACGTAGACCAACATCAGTGGATGGTGTTTGTCGTATTTGTAAACTACCTGGGCCTATGTGGCCTACGTAGCCTAGTCTACAAACGGCTGTCAATCAATCTGGCATCATCCTCAGTCATCATGAGGCCATCGCCCAGCCTCGTAAGAAATGAAGAGGACACTGCGTCGTCCTGGCGGATGAAGTGCACTTTACGGTGCGGTGATGTGGATATCATATGTAACTTTCGTTAATGTATTCCCCCGGGGTGGAGCAATGCTTCAATATAGCTTGCTGAATCATAGGAATAAAAACGTAATGTATTAGACTGCTATAAAAGCGGACCCAGCACTAGAACCACAGACGTTAATCGGATATGACGCCTGTATCGCAGGAGTACGTATCGTAGGAGTATCATGTAGTGTTTATTGCTTTCTTGCAAAATTAGATAGCCAGCACCAGAACCACAATTGACGTTGCACCGCTATTACGCCTGCGTAGGCTGTTTTTCCAAACTAATTTATAGACCTGGCGTGGCTCAATGGTAGAATACCTGATTGCCACGCAGAGTGCTTGGGTTCGATTCCTGCTGGGATCCTAATTTTCATTCTTTCCATTTGTTGAGTCAACATTGCCGATGTTGGTTTTCCTTAACGCTCTAGCATTTAAGTTCACAATGTCTGTTCTCGCCGTTCCTGGGTAGATATAAGCTCTCAGTCACCTGTGGCGCATACCCGTACACCGCGGCCCGTGGTAAACGGGTATGTGCCACACGCGTCTAGTGGAAAGGGTTTGACGACGTACGCGACAAGATTTTAACGTTATTCATGTCATGACCCGGCAGTCGTATTCGTCAAATCCTCTTACCCTCCCATGCTAATTTTGGTCTACACCAAGTTAAGGAGGCGATCATGAGAGCACCCAGACGTAGGCGGCTAGATAGATAGATAGATAGATAGATAGATAGATAGATAGATACGTAGATAGAAACGCTCAAAGTGCCAGAGGTTCGCTAAGAAATGCTTCGCATTTAAAACGAAAACAAGAAATGGCGGAAGACACACAGCGCTGCACAACGAACTGGAGGTTCATTGGGTTTTAACTCTCGCGTTTTAAAGCGGTTTCCACGGCAGGGCTGTGTAGGCGGCCGTCCAGTCCAGAGTATCCTTCCGCGTTTGACGTCATTCGACTCGCCACGCTTTCTGTTTCAGCAACTTCTGCACGCAAGGGAGTGACAACTTCTTTTCTTGAGCTTTGGCACTCGTCTAGTTAAAATTGTTTGCTGTTTGATATGGAAGGAGTAGGAAAAACACGAACAAGTGGACTACCTCTCAATGAGGACGCAGATAGCTTGTAAGCTGGAAAAGATGCAAATATCGTCGGAACGGCTGTCGGTCGCAGCACCTTGCGCTCTACCTCGAAGTCGTACTGCTTGAAGTGAACGAAGTGAATGTGCGACTTCTTCGCAGTTACCCACCTCCACCACGGCGACAGGTCTTGGGCATCGTATTTATTGTGAGATGTCCAGTCATATTAAGCACTCACTGATAGAACCAACGCAACGAAAAACCCGCACCTTTTCTACCTCGTAAGCAAGCGTACGGCTGCTCATTTCGAGCAAGAGCGTTTGCTTGCGCTCGCCCGAACCAACGCGCCGAGCGTTCGCTTACTAGCGGCCGCGGTTTACCGATGTGCAGCGCCCCGCGGTAGCGTCTCAAAACTCTGCACGTCACGCGTTCCCCCATTGAAAACGCACCGATTCGGCAGGCCGCACCTCTTTTTTATTTAGCGGCCGTGGTATGACGAACACGATTCACTGGTCATCACATGAATAACAAAAAAAAATCACAGCATATCCACGGAGTGAATGATGATGAGCGGGCGAAGCTGCAGAGGTTCATCGGTAAACCGTGAATCTTCCGTGAATTCTGCCCAGTACATCATCACCGACGTGAGATCGGGCGCGTTTATACTAAAGGTTCGATGAGTTATGCCGACTTGCAGCTCACTTTAATTTTACATGTACGCTGTGAATTTTCATTGTTTAGAAAACCATTGCTTTAGAAAACATGTGGCGTCTTTCGTTAAGCAGCTGGCGTCTTTTCGCTTTGCTTTAGAAACATCTGGCGTTCTTTCGTTTTGCTTTTACAAAACATCTGGCGTCTTTCGTTGGTTTATTTCATCAATCAAAGGCGTTTTGAACAAAATTTTTATTGTTTATTCACGCACAGGAGAAATCTCACCAGGCACTACCTTGGAGGTAAACAATGGCTGCTAATGGGAATGAGAGACAGAAGAAGTCGGCTTTTAGCTAACACTTACACTTCTATTTCTACTAACGTTTCCTACTGGAACATGCCAATGGCTGCTAATGGAGAATGAGAGACAGAAGAATTCGGCTTTTAGTTAGCGCGCACGCTGCGAATTTTTTATTGTTCAACAACGCACAGGAAAAATCTCCCACCGGCACCACCTTGGAGGTCAAAGCGTAAGACTTGTTACGCACTACTACTACGACTACGAGGGACGAACGGGTGCCGCCTTAAGGAGCTTCGCCCCTAAAAATGCCAGGCCTGCGCGGAAAGCGCAGCACAGTCACAGCGAAAGCTGGAAGAGCGGCATTTCTAGAGCCCGTTGTAAACTCTCTTGGGGCTACTAATACAAGTACACTAGCAAGGTACCCACTACGCCATAAATCACAATATTTGTGAAATTGGGAAGCGCCTACAACGCCATTATTCGTCATTGTGCGCAGAAGCGAGGTTCCAGCTACACATATGTAAGGCATTATGTGCATTATGTGCACTTTGTTTACGTGACGACTGATGACGATGAAGAATTGTGGCTCAGCCCTTTGTAATGGGCTGGAAGCTTTAAACGGCTCACCAGTTCCGTAATTCGCATTGTGTGACGCCCGGTCGCTATTTAACTCTCCCACCATGGAATATAACCTACATTGACGTGAGAAAGAGAGACAGAGAGGGTGGAAGAACATTATTGAGACACGGATGAAATGTATGATGGGCTCATGGGCTTCCTTCGCAACCAATCAAGTGCACTTGTGAGGAACCCACTACGCTATAAATCATAATTTCTGTGAAGTAGGGAAGCAGCCGCTGTGCCATTTGTCGTCATTCAACGGAGAGCCGTGTACCCGCTAAAAACATGTAAGGCATTATGCGCACTTGTTGGTGTTGTGCATGATGACGATGAAGAATTATTGCAGAGCCCCTTGTAGTGGGTTGGAAGCATCCAACAGCCTACTCGTTGCGCAATTTGCATTGTGTGACGCCTGGTTACAGAATTCGCGTTGTGTGGTGCGTGGTTGTTATTTCACTCTTCTACCACACTAAATTACATATGTTAATGTAGTTCCTTCTGGACATGAAGCCTGTATAGCGTCTTCTTGCAAGGCACTTCCAAGCACCGGCATGGCTCTGAGGTACAACACTGGACTCCCACGCAGAGGGCCCAGGTTCGAGCCCCGTTCCATCGTGGAAATTTTTTCTTATTTCGTTTTTTTTTATTTCGAGCGATAGTGGTTACGGACACCGGCGGCGGCGGCGGCGGACAACTATGCCATAAAACGGCCGTTGAAAATGATCTCATAACAGCTTTCGCTGTAAAACGCCTGCCGTATACATCGTGACACCCTTTCCATCAGCCACGTGTGGCACATACCCGCATGTTGAGTTGAGTTGAATAAACTTTATTTGTCCAACGGTTGTTATTGTGCCCGGGGCAAGGCTGCCAGGGATCCACCACTCGAAGAACATCTTCCGAGGTCCTCGGCGACGGCGTATACCGCAGTTCATATTATACGCGTATGCGCCATAGGTGATTCAGAATTTCAATCAACACAGTAACCGCAAACGTACACACTGAAACGCAAGAGATGTGAGGGAGCTGAAGGCAGAACTCCCCTACAGCACGCTCGACTGCCATCCACTCGTCAACGTGGTCCGCCCGAATGACGCAGTGTGCTGTTCATTTCTTATGAGGCTAGGCGATGGCCTCATGCTGACCGAGTGTGACGTCAGATTCATTGAGAGCCGCTTTGTGACTCGCGAAGAAGCCGCCGCTAAGTCCCCTGACGGCGAACGGCTGTACAGCAATACAACCCATGGGCGTCGGCAAAATTTTAAATACGAAGCATTTCTTAGCGAACTTTTGGCACTTTGAGCGTTTCTATCTACGTATCTATCTATCTATCTAGCCGCCCACGTCTGGATGCTCTGAGGATTGCTTCCTTGACTTGGTGTAGACCATAAATGACATGGGAGGGTCAGAGGATTTGACGAATATGACTGTCGGGTCATGACGTGAATAACGTGAATATCCTGTCGCGTACGTAGTCAAACACTTTCCTACAGACACGTGTGGCACACGCCTGTTTACCATGGGCCGCGGGGTACGGGTATGGGCTACAGGTGACTGACATTTTATATCTACCCAGAAAGAACTTGTTGTTGGGCTAGTTGGTAGATCATTTCCAAAACTTAATTAGAGCGCAACCACACGATACATTCACACACCCACACACCCACACGCCCAGGCATCAACCACGTACAGCGCTCACTTCCAACTGAATTATTCATCGCACGGGCTTGAATATACATGTGGCACATATACATATACATGTGGCACATGCGCGCATTAACATCAGATAAAGCCAACACACACACAATCAAGACATACATTTCCTTCCTGCTCCTTCCATCTCACAGTCTAGATCTGATGAAGTGAAATGCACCGGGAAACAGAGATAGCGACGGGTGCTTACACAGCGGTCCTTGTCTTTTTCTATGCAAAATGCCTCTAACACTTCACGTGCAGTTTTCCTTGTGCTTCTGCCAAGAATCTTTGTCCTAGAGAATCCTGCGTCACAGCCACACATTATAGCATGCGCAACCAGGTGCGCATACTTGTCATCTCGTTTTATTAATTTTTGGGCGTGTTCTCTTAACCGGTCATTAACATATCTTTCGGTTTGACCGATGTACACCTTGCCGCAGGATAGGGGTATCGAGTACACGACCCCCGTGGAACATTTTACAAAATGTCTCTCATGCTTCTTGTCGCAGCCTCGCTTTTTGCTATCGCAAATACGTTGGCAAAACTTCCCGATTTTCTCGGGTGCCGAAAAGACCGTCAGTACACCGTGCCTACCCGCGACTTTCTTGAAATTGTGCGAGAGCTTATGGATGTATGGCACAACTTGTGGCCTAATTCTTGAGGGCTGAGTGGCAGTCGTCGCTTCCCTTGTTCCGCGTTTAAACTTCTGCAGCAGTGATTCCGCAATCATGTAATCTACCACAGAGGCACGCGAGGTGTATAAACTGGTTTCGAAAAACTGCCTATGCACACGTAATATTCGTGAAACGTCAATTGTTGTTGAGGTGCTTGCTATCTACTTTTACAACAAAGCAATAAACACTACATGATACTCCTACGATGTCTACTCCTACGATACAGGCGTCGTATCAGATTAACATCTGTGGTTCCAGTGCCGGCTCCGCTTTTACAGCAGTCTAATAGACATTACATTTGTATTCCTATGATTCAGGAAGCTATATTGAAGCATCGCTCGACCCCTGAGGGATGCATTAACGAACGTTACGTATGATATTCACATCACCGCCCCGTAAATTGCACTTAGTCCGCCAGAACGACGCAGTGTCCTCTTCATTTCTTACGAGGCTGGGCGATCGCCTCCTGCTGACCGAGGATAATGCCAGATTGATTTAGAGCCGCTTTGTAGACTAGGTTACGAATGCCGCATACGCCCAGGTAGTCTACGAATACGACAAGCGCCATCCACTGATGTTGGTCTACGTAACACTAGCCAGGCCTACAAGCCTCGAAGGACGATACCTCACCAACGCGAAGGGTGACTTCAGGATCCCACATATCACCGGCTATATCGACAGACAATTTGTCGACGAAATCAGCGAGGCATCTACGATTTGCCGTAGCTGTACTATACCTCATACTTCACTACACATGGACCCCTCGTCACCATGATCACGACCGGGTCCGATAACAAGTCATGACCGTCTGCTGGCGCTCACTGATCACGGTGATGATGACCTTGTTCAAGAACTGTCAAGAACCGCTTCCACACATGCACTCGGTTCGTGAAACGTGCGTGCTTTCTCCATCATAAGGGACAAGTCAGTGCTGGGCAGTATCGAAGATACATGTATCTTAGATACTATCTTAGATACTCTTTGGGTATCTTTGGGTATCGGGATACGTCTCACAAAACGAGTCTCTGTATCTGTATTTCCGATACATTCAATATTGTATCGTGTATCTTAAGATACAACATACTGCTATAGAAACAACACCGTTCGAAACAATAAACGTTGGCTGAACTCCGCTTCTCAAGCTGATACTGCTGCCACTATGCCACCTGAATAAAACTAACGACAGCGACATTCTTTTATCTTTCTGCCAGAGTGCTCCAGCGAGCACAGGCGATTAGATCTACGCGTCCCTATTCGTGGAGCAAACACATGTGATGGCACTCGAGCCACCTGGACAAAAACAGGCGTGCGAACGTCTATGCGCAACCGACGTTTTTTCTCGATCTTGTTTTCTTTTTAGTTGTGTTGGTGCCCTGACACTTGTTTGCAGCCACTGTACTGTGCTGAGTACTCCAATACGTGCGTCGACTCTCGCTCAAATTCTGATGCCGCTATAGTGTTGTTTTAGAAGCTTGTCTTGCGTGGTGCTTTATTGCGAACTCTCAATAATGCAAGACTGGGGTTGATTTACGACTCGCGGCTATCACAGATCAGCGATTTGAAAGATCTCGTGGATGTGTGCTTGATTATGAGATTGATTTATATGCAAATGAGATTCTAACAACCGTGACACCACCGGTGCCGATGCTAGATGCAGTAGAACAAGGATTTACGTAAACAAGATATTTTGGCGTACTGTATCATTGTTCTTCCTCGTAAATTATTCAAGGAGTTATTTTAATGATAATTTCATTGTTAGCGCAATTGCTCTGTTTGCTGTACTTCGTTCGCATTCCATGCATTACCTAGGCTTCGGTATAGTTCTTGCCCGCCAGGTCACTGTTCTTTTGTCACCAGCCGTTAAAATACGTTCTGAGCGTGGCTTAAGTATGCAGTAACAAAAATCCTGCTTACAATTTAGTAAAATAGCGAAATTGAGTTTGCATTATAATAATGGAAAATATAAGAAATAAAAAAAAATATTAGGAAGGGGGTTTGAGAAATATAGTGCAAAGTACTCCGTTTTTCTCATTAGCGTCCCCACGAGCCCTTCTATACTATTTCCCATCGGTACTGTGTTCAATTATCTGTCCTTAATATCTAAAGTTGAGGCAATCAGTTTTCTATTGTCTGACCGCAACATCTAAGTTGACGGTACATCGTGCTATATTCCCATAGCTTCTAGAGGTGCCACCTGTACCGTATTTATACAAGATGTTTCACGTAACTGGAACCGAATATTTAGAAAGAAGTGGTTAGCCTCTAGCGAATAAAACGAACGACATGGCTTAGTGTCATGTGGCTCTCGTTAGCGTGTTTTTATACTGCGCGTAATTGCCTAATTAACTACGATGAAATATGAAACGCTTCAGATATTCAATTTGAGGCCAACTGCACTTTGTGACGTTGTAAAGGCCTTCGAAAAGACCAAACCGGCGCCTGGACCGTGGCGCGGCCGCTGCTTTAGGTATCGGCTATACAGTGCGTCAATATTTCTCCAGAGTCCCTGAGAAGCGATAGCTTCACGGTCCGCGCGCCGGTTGTTTCCCTCGAAGCACGCTTCTGAGCGCTGCGGTGCGGTAGCGCATGAGCACAGTCACGTGATTTTATTTCACATTTCGAGGGCTTCCTTTAAAAAGCCGGAAAATATTCACTAGGCAGCGTGGACGACGCCAAAAAAATGGATTGGTCGTTTTTAAATGCGCTCTATTCGTGACGAAGCGCACTCGGCCCAAAAATGAATATTAAAATTGTTCCAAATTAACCATTTAGGCGCAATATAAAAATGCCATAACGAGTGTCGCATGATGGTAAACCATATGCCACTGGTTTCATTCAGTCGCAGTTATCCACTTGTCTTTTAAAAATATTTGGCTCTACTTACGTGAAACACACTGCATACTTATTGACTGTGATTGTTTAATGCGGAACCACCTTGTTATTTGACTTAGGTATGTTCGTTTTCCTTTGTAGGTCGCCGTAATTGTTTTTTTTTTTACTTTTATAAATCATCAGGCAAGAACAACTAGAAGTGGCAATAGTGCAAATAGCAGTGATATCCTGCGACGTTTCGCGCCTCTACAATCCGTCTGAGAGGTTTCTGTGCGCCACAAGTTTTCTCGGAGGAGAAATGGTAAAAGCAGAGTCCCTGAACAATTTCAGTGTTATCAAAGGACCCTGGCAAAAGATTGCCCGTGAGTGAATATGTTGCTAGCTAATCCTTTACGCCAGAAGATCAGCAAGATATGAAAAATTAGTCCACTTTTATGTCTAATGAACTGTGAGCGCTGACTCTGTAGGTATCGTCTTCGAACGATGCGTCGCAAAAAATACCGCTACCAGCGTTTTTGCTGCTCTACACCTGTAGGGTGATGCGCTATTACGAAGATGGTAATACGCTTACGGACAAGGTAAGAATGTGCAGCGGTATTTGCGCCATCATGCGGAGACTTCTTAGTGACATTCTTTCAAGTAGATGGCAACCAGCTAGCTGGTCGCCAAGTAGAGCAGCGATACGCATCAAGTACGAAAGTGTCAAGCAAAAACAGCTGACCTCGAAGCGTATAAAGGTTGCAAATGAAAACAGGTTGCAGCCATGCGCGATTTTACAGCGAAAGCTGTTATGAGCTCATTTCAACGGCCGTTTTAGGGGCGAAGCTCCTTAAGGCGGCACCCGTTCGTCCCTCGTAGTCGTAGTAGTAGTAGTCGTAGTGCGTAACCAGTCTAACGCTTTGACCTCCAAGGTGGTGCCGGTGGGAGATTTTTCCTGTCCGTTGTTGAACAAAGAAAATTCGCAGCGTGCGCGTTAACTAAAAGCCGAATTCTTCTGTCTCTCATTCCCCATTAGCAGCCATTGGCATGTTCCAGTAGGAAACGTTAGTAGAAGTAGAAGTGTAAGTGTTAGCTAAAAGCCGACTTCTTCTGTCTCTCATTCCCATTAGCAGCCATTGTTTACCTCCAAGGTGGTGCCTGGTGAGATTTCTCCTGTGCGTGATTAAACAATAAAAATTTTGTTCAAAACGCCGTTGATTGATGAAATAACCTAACGAAATGCGCCAGATGTTTTCTAAAAGCAAAATGAAAGAACGCCAGATGTTTCTAAAGCAAAACGAAAAGACGCCAGCCGCTTAACGAAAGACGCCAGATGTTTTCTAAAGCAATGGTTTTCTAAACAATGAAAATTCACAGCGTACATGTAAAATTAAAGTGAGCTGCAAGTCGTCACAACTCATCGAACCTTTAGTATAAACGCGCCCGATCTCACGTCGGTGATGATGTACTGGGCAGAATTCACGGAAGATTCACGGTTTACCGATGAACCTCCGCAGCTTCGCCCACTCATCATCATTCACTCCGTGGATATGCTGTGATTTTTTGGCGCTGCAGTTGTCCGCCGCCGCCGCCGGTGTCCGTAACCACTAACGCACGAAATAAGAAAAAAAGAGGAAATAATTTCCAGGATGGAACGAGGTTCGAACCTGGGCCCTCTGCGTGGGAGCCCAGTGTTCTACCTCGGGGCCATGCCGGTTTTTTCTTTCTTTATTGCCTGGCATTCGGGGCCATGCCGGTGCTTGAAAATGCGTTGCAAAAAGACCCAATACAGGCTTCTTGTCGGGAAGGAACCACATTAACGTATTGTAGTGTGGTAGAAGAGTAAAATGACAACCAGACGTCACACAAACGCGAATTCTGTAACCCGGCGTCACACAATGCATATTGCGCAACGAATGGGTTGTTGAGTGCTTCCAACCCATTACAAAGGCCTCTACGATAATTATTCATCGTCATCAGCCACAGCATCAAGAAAGTGTACATAATGCCTTACAGGTGTTTAGCGAGTACCACGGTTCTCCGCAGAATGAAGAAAAATTGCACATGGGCTGCTTCCCTACTTCACAAAAATTATGATGATTTATAGAGTAGTGGGTTCCTGGCAAGTGCACTTCTTTTTGTTGCCAAGGAAGCCCATAAGGCTCCCATGATCCATTTCCTCAGGCTCTCAATAAAGTTAATTCCTTCTCTCGCTCTCCGTTTCTCCGGTTAACGTATGTTATAAAGCGTGGTGGTACAGTTAAATAACGACCGGGCGTCACACAATATGAATTACGTAACTGGTGGGTCGTTTAAAGCTTCCAACCCATTACAAAGGGCTCAGCCATAATTCTTCATCGTCATCAACCACCGTAATAACAAAATGCACTTAATGCCTCACAGATGGTACCTCGCTTCTCCGCAGAATAGCGAATAATGTCGTGGTGGGTGCTTCCCAACTTCCCAAAAATTATGATTTGTGGCGTAGTGGGTACGTTGCTAATGTACTTCTATTAGTAGCCACAAGGGAGTTTATAACGGGCTCTAGAAATGCCGCTCTTCTAGCTTTCGCTGTGACTGTGCTGCGCTTTCAGCGCAGGCCTGGCGTTTTTTGGCGCCGTAGTTGTCCGCCGCCGCTTGTGTCCGTAACCACTATCGCTCGAAATTAAAAAAAAAAACGAAATAAGAAAAAAAATTCCAGGATGGAACGAGGTTCGAACCTGGGCCCTCTGCGTGGGAGCCTAGTATTCAACCTCTGAGCCATGCCGGTGCTTGAAACTGCTTTGCAAAAATGTCCTATGCAGGCTTCATGTCGGGAAGGAACCACATTAACATATGCAATATAGCGTGGTAGAAGAGTAAAATAAACACCAAGCGTAGCACAACGCGAATTCTGTATTCAGGCGTCACACAATGCGAATTGCGCAACGAAAAGGTTGTTGAATGCTTCCAACCCATTACAAAGGGCTCCGCCACAATTCTTCATCGTCATCAGGCACAGCATCAACAAAGTGCGCATAAAGCCTTACATGCGTTTAGCAGGTACCACGGCTCTCCGTAGAATGACCAAAAATGGCATAATGCCTGCTTTCCTACTTCTCAAAAATACAATGATTTATAGCATAGTGGGTTCTTCGCAAGTGCACTTCTATTTGTTGCCAAGGAAGCCCATAAGCGCATGATCAATTTAATCGGGGTCTCAGTAAAGTTCTTCGACCCCCCCCCACCTCTCTCTCCCACGTCAACGTATGTTATACAGCATGGCGGG